>NC_069502.1:30500561-30710716 GCF_027579735.1 Bombina bombina
TAACTACTGTATACCCACTAACCACTGTATACCCACTAACTACTGTATACCCACTAACCACTGTATACCCACTAACCACTGTATACCCACCAACCACTATATACCCACCAACTACTGTATACCCACTAACTACTGTATACCCACTAACTACTGTATACCCACTAACCACTGTATACCCACTAACTACTGTATACCCACTAACTACTGTATACCCACTAACCACTGTATACCCACTAACTACTGTATACCCACTAACCACTGTATACCCACTAACCACTGTATACCCACTAACTACTGTATACCCACTAACTACTGTATACCCACTAACCACTATATACCCACTAACTACTGTATACCCACTAACCACTGTATACCCACTAACTACTGTATACCCACTAACCACTATATACCCACTAACTACTGTATACCCACTAACCACTGTATACCCACTAACTACTGTATACCCACTAACTACTGTATACCCACTAACCACTATATACCCACTAACTACTGTATACCCACTAACCACTGTATACCCACTAACTACTATATACCCACTAACCACTGTATACACACCAACCACTATATACCCACTAACTACTGTATACCCACTAACTACTGTATACCCACTAACCACTGTATACCCACTAACTACTGTATACCCACTAACCACTGTATACCCACTAACTACTGTATACTCACTAACCACTATATACCCACTAACCACTGTATACCCACTAACTACTGTATACTCACTAACCACTATATACCCACTAACCACTGTATACCCACTAACTACTGTATACTCACTAACCACTGTATACCCACTAACTACTGTATACTCACTAACCACTATATACCCACTAACCACTGTATACCCACTAACTACTGTATACCCACCAACCACTGTATACCCACTAACTACTGTATACCCACTAACTACTGTATACTCACTAACCACTATATACCCACTAACCACTGTATACCCACTAACTACTGTATACCCACCAACCACTGTATACCCACTAACTACTGTATACCCAATAACTACTGTATACTCACTAACCACTATATACCCACTAACCACTGTATACCCACTAACTACTGTATACTCACTAACCACTGTATACCCACTAACCACTGTATACCCACTAACTACTGTATACTCACTAACCACTGTATACCCACTAACTACTGTATACTCACTAACCACTGTATACCCACTAACTACTGTATACTCACTAACCACTGTATACCCACTAACTACTGTATACTCACTAACCACTGTATACCCACTAACTACTGTATACTCACTAACCACTGTATACCCACTAACTACTGTATACCCACTAACTACTGTATACCCACTAACCACTGTATACCCACTAACTACTGTATACCCACTAACTACTGTATACCCACTAACCACTGTATACCCACTAACTACTGTATACTCACTAACCACTATATACCCACTAACCACTGTATACCCACTAACTACTGTATACTCACTAACCACTGTATACTCACTAACCACTATATACCCACTAACCACTGTATACCCACTAACTACTGTATACCCACCAACCACTGTATACCCACTAACTACTGTATACCCACTAACTACTGTATACTCACTAACCACTATATACCCACTAACCACTGTATACCCACTAACTACTGTATACCCACCAACCACTGTATACCCACTAACTACTGTATACCCACTAACTACTGTATACTCACTAACCACTATATACCCACTAACCACTGTATACCCACTAACTACTGTATACTCACTAACCACTATATACCCACTAACCACTGTATACCCACTAACTACTGTATACCCACTAACCACTGTATACCCACTAACTACTGTATACTCACTAACCACTATATACCCACTAACCACTGTATACCCACTAACTACTGTATACCCACTAACCACTGTATACCCACTAACTACTGTATACTCACTAACCACTATATACCCACTAACCACTGTATACCCACTAACTACTGTATACCCACTAACTACTGTATACCCACTAACTACTGTATACTCACTAACCACTATATACCCACTAACCACTGTATACCCACTAACTACTGTATACCCACTAACTACTGTATACTCACTAACCACTGTATACCCACTAACCACTGTATACCCACTAACCACTGTATACCCACTAACTACTGTATACTCACTAACCACTGTATACCCACTAACCACTGTATACCCACTAACTACTGTATACCCACTAACCACTGTGTACCCACTAACTACTGTATACCCACTAACTACTGTATACCCACTAACCACTGTATACCCACTAACTACTGTATACCCACTAACTACTGTATACACACTAACTACTGTATACCCACTAACTACTGTATACACACTAACTACTGTATACCCACTAACTACTGTATACACACTAACTACTGTATACCCACTAACCACTGTATACCCACTAACTACTGTATACCCACTAACCACTGTATACCCACTAACCACTGTATACCCACTAACTACTGTTTACCCACTAACTACTGTATACCCACTAACTACTGTATACTCACTAACCACTGTATACCCACTAACTACTGTATACTCACTAACCACTGTATACCCACTAACTACTGTATACTCACTAACCACTGTATACCCACTAACTACTGTATACTCACTAACCACTGTATACCCACTAACTACTGTATACTCACTAACCACTGTATACCCACTAACTACTGTATACTCACTAACCACTGTATACCCACTAACTACTGTATACTCACTAACCACTGTATACCCACTAACTACTGTATACCCACTAACCACTGTATACCCACTAACCACTGTATACCCACTAACTACTGTATACCCACTAACTACTGTATACTCACTAACCACTGTATACCCACTAACTACTGTATACTCACTAACCACTGTATACCCACTAACTACTGTATACCCACTAACCACTGTATACCCACTAACTACTGTATACTCACTAACCACTGTATACCCACTAACTACTGTATACCCACTAACCACTGTATACCCACTAACTACTGTATACTCACTAACCACTGTATACCCACTAACCACTATATACCCACTAACCACTGTATACCCACTAACCACTGTATACCCACTAACCACTATATACCCACTAACCACTGTATACCCACTAACTACTGTATACCCACTAACCACTGTATACCCACTAACCACTGTATACCCACTAACTACTGTATACTCACTAACCACTGTATACCCACTAACCACTGTATACCCACTAACTACTGTATACCCACCCACTAACCACTGTATACCCACTAACCACTGTATACCCACTAACCACTGTATACCCACTAACTACTGTATACCCACTAACCACTGTATACCCACTAACCACTGTATACCCACTAACCACTGTATACCCACTAACTACTGTATACCCACTAACTACTGTATACCCACTAACCACTGTATACCCACTAACTACTGTATACTCACTAACTACTGTATACCCACTAACTACTGTATACCCACTAACCACTGTATACCCACTAACCACTGTATACCCACTAACTACTGTATACTCACTAACCACTGTATACCCACTAACCACTGTATACCCACTAACTACTGTATACCCACTAACTACTGTATACCCACTAACCACTGTATACCCACTAACTACTGTATACCCACTAACTACTGTATACCCACTAACCACTGTATACCCACTAACTACTGTATACCCACTAACCACTGTATACCCACTAACTACTGTATACCCACTAACTACTGTATACCCACTAACCACTATATACCCACTAACCACTGTATACCCACTAACCACTGTATACCCACTAACCACTATATACCCACTAACCACTGTATACCCACTAACTACTGTATACTCACTAACCACTGTATACCCACTAACCACTATATACCCACTAACCACTGTATACCCACTAACCACTGTATACCCACTAACTACTGTATACCCACTAACTACTGTATACCCACTAACCACTGTATACCCACTAACTACTGTATACCCACTAACCACTGTATACCCACTAACTACTGTATACCCACTAACCACTGTATACCCACTAACCACTGTATACCCACCAACTACTGTATACCCACTAACTACTGTATACCCACTAACTACTGTATACCCACTAACCACTATATACCCACTAACCACTGTATACCCACTAACCACTGTATACCCACTAACTACTATATACCCACTAACCACTGTATACCCACTAACCACTGTATACCCACTAACCACTGTATACCCACTAACTACTGTATACCCACTAACCACTGTATACCCACTAACTACTGTATACCCACCAACTACTGTATACCCACTAACTACTGTATACCCACTAACCACTGTATACCCACCAACCACTGTATACCCACTAACTACTGTATACCCACTAACCACTGTATACCCACTAACCACTGTATACCCACTAACTACTGTATACCCACTAACCACTGTATACCCACTAACTACTGTATACCCACTAACCACTGTATACCCACTAACTACTGTATACCCACTAACTACTGTATACCCACTAACTACTGTATACCCACTAACCACTGTATACCCACTAACTACTGTATACCCACCAACTACTGTATACCCACTAACTACTGTATACCCACTAACCACTGTATACCCACCAACCACTGTATACCCACCAACTACTGTATAGCCACTAACTACTGTATACCCACTAACCACTGTATACCCACTAACTACTGTATACCCACTAACCACTGTATACCCACTAACCACTGTATACCCACTAACTACTGTATACCCACTAACCACTGTATACCCACTAACTACTGTATACCCACTAACCACTGTATACCCACTAACTACTGTATACCCACTAACCACTGTATACCCACTAACCACTATATACACACTAACCACTGTATACCCACTAACTACTGTATACCCAATAACTACTGTATACCCACTAACCACTGTATACCCACTAACTACTGTATACCCACTAACTACTGTATACCCACTAACCACTGTATACCCACTAACCACTGTATACCCACTAACTACTGTATACCCACTAACCACTGTATACCCACTAACCACTGTATACCCACCAACTACTGTATACCCACTAACTACTGTATACCCACTAACCACTGTATACCCACTAACTACTGTATACCCACTAACCACTGTATACCCACTAACTACTGTATACCCACTAACCACTGTATACCCACTAACCACTATATACACACTAACCACTATATACCCACTAACCACTGTATACCCACTAACTACTGTATACCCACTAACCACTCTATACCCACTAACTACTGTATACCCACTAACCACTGTATACCCACTAACTACTGTATACCCACTAACTACTGTATACCCACTAACCACTGTATACCCACTAACTACTGTATACCCACTAACCACTGTATACCCACTAACCACTGTATACCCACTAACTACTGTATACCCACTAACCACTGTATACCCACTAACCACTATATACACACTAACTACTGTATACCCACTAACCACTGTATACCCACTAACCACTATATACACACTAACTACTGTATACCCACTAACCACTGTATACCCACTAACCACTATATACACACTAACTACTGTATACCCACTAACCACTGTATACCCACTAACCACTATATACACACTAACTACTGTATACCCACTAACCACTGTATACCCACTAACCACTATATACCCACTAACTACTGTATACCCACTAACCACTGTATACCCACTAACCACTATATACACACTAACTACTGTATACCCACTAACCACTGTATACCCACTAACCACTATATACACACTAACCACTGTATACCCACTAACTACTGTATACCCACTAACTACTGTATACCCACTAACTACTGTATACCCACTAACCACTGTATACCCACTAACTACTGTATACCCACTAACCACTGTATACCCACTAACTACTGTATACCCACTAACTACTGTATACCCACTAACCACTGTATACCCACTAACTACTGTATACCCACTAACCACTGTATACCCACTAACTTCTGTATACCCACTAACTACTGTATACCCACTAACTACTGTATACCCACTAACCACTGTATACCCACTAACTACTGTATACCCACTAACCACTGTATACCCACTAACTACTGTATACCCACCAACTACTGTATACCCACCAACTACTGTATACCCACTAACTACTGTATACCCACTAACTACTGTATACACACTAACTACTGTATACCCACTAACCACTATATACCCACTAACTACTGTATACCCACTAACCACTGTATACCCACTAACTACTGTATACCCACTAACCACTGTATACCCACTAACTACTGTATACCCACTAACCACTGTATACCCACTAACCACTGTATACCCACTAACTACTGTATACCCACTAACCACTGTATACCCACTAACTACTGTATACCCACTAACCACTGTATACCCACTAACTACTGTATACCCACTAACTACGGTATACCCACTAACCACTGTATACCCACTAACTACTGTATACCCACTAACCACTGTATACCCACTAACTACTGTATACCCACTAACCACTGTATACCCACTACCTACTGTATACCCACTAACCACTGTATACCCACTAACTACTGTATACCCACTAACCACTGTATACCCACTAACTACTGTATACCCACTAACCACTGTATACCCACTAACTACTGTATACCCACTAACTACTGTATACCCACTAACCACTGTATACCCACTAACTACTGTATACCCACTAACCACTGTATACCCACTAACTACTGTATACCCACTAACCACTGTATACCCACTAACTACTGTATACCCACTAACCACTGTATACCCACTAACTACTGTATACCCACTAACCACTGTATACCCACTAACCACTGTATACCCACTAACTACTGTATACCCACTAACTACGGTATACCCACTAACCACTGTATACCCACTAACCACTGTATACCCACCAACTACTGTATACCCACCAACTACTGTATACCCACCAACTACTGTATACCCACTAACCACTGTATACCCACTAACCACTGTGTACCCACTAACTACTGTGTACCCACTAACTAATGTATACCCACTAACCACTGTATACCCACTAACTACTGTATACCCACTAACCACTGTATACCCACTAACTACTGTATACCCACTAACTACTGTATACCCACCAACTACTGTATACCCACTAACTACTGTATACCCACTAACCACTGTATACCCACTAACTACTGTATACCCACCAACTACTGTATACCCACTAACTACTGTATACCCACTAACCACTGTATACCCACTAACCACTGTATACCCACTAACCACTGTGTACCCACTAACTACTGTGTACCCACTAACTAATGTATACCCACTAACCACTGTATACCCACTAACTACTGTATACCCACTAACTACTGTATACCCACCAACTACTGTATACCCACTAACTACTGTATACCCACTAACTACTGTATACCCACTAACCACTGTATACCCACCAACTACTGTATACCCACTAACTACTGTATACCCACCAACTACTGTATACCCACTAACTACTGTATACCCACTAACCACTGTATACCCACCAACTACTGTATACCCACTAACTACTGTATACCCACTAACCACTGTATACCCACTAACTACTGTATACCCACTAACTACTGTATACCCACTAACCACTGTATACCCACTAACTACTGTATACCCACTAACCACTGTATACCCACTAACTACTGTATACCCACTAACCACTGTATACCCACTAACTACTGTATACCCACTAACTACTGTATACCCACTAACCACTGTATACCCACTAACTACTGTATACCCACTAACTACTGTATACCCACTAACCACTGTATACCCACTAACTACTGTATACCCACTAACCACTGTATACCCACTAACTACTGTATACCCACTAACTACTGTATACCCACTAACCACTGTATACCCACTAACCACTGTATACCCACTAACTACTGTATACCCACTAACCACTGTATACCCACTAACTACTGTATACCCACTAACCACTGTATACCCACCAGCCACTATATACCCACTAACTACTGTATACCCACTAACTACTGTATACCCACTAACCACTGTATACCCACTAACTACTGTATACCCACTAACCACTGTATACCCACTAACCACTGTATACCCACCAACCACTATATACCCACTAACTACTGTATACCCACTAACTACTGTATACCCACTAACCACTGTATACCCACTAACTACTGTATACAAACTAACTACTGTGTACCCACTAACCACTGTATACCCACTAACTACTGTATACCCACTAACCACTGTATACCCACTAACCACTGTATACCCACTAACTACTGTGTACCCACTAACCACTGTATACCCACTAACCACTGTATACCCACTAACTACTGTATACCCACTAACCACTGTATACCCACTAACCACTGTATACCCACTAACTACTGTATACCCACTAACCACTGTATACCCACTAACTACAGTATACCCACTAACCACTGTATACCCACTAACCACTGTATACCCACTAACTACTGTATACCCACTAACTACTGTATACACACTAACTACTGTATACCCACTAACCACTGTATACCCACTTACCACTGTATACCCACTTACCACTGTATACCCACTAACTACTGTATACCCACTTACCACTGTATACCCACTAACTACTATATACCCACTTACCACTGTATACCCACTAACTACTGTATACCCACTTACCACTGTATACCCACTAACCACTGTATACCCACTTACCACTGTATACCCACTAACTACTGTATACCCACTTACCACTGTATACCCACTAACTACTGTATACCCACTAACCACTGTATAACCACCAACCACTGTATACCCACTAACCACTGTATACCCACTAACTACTGTATACCCACTAACCACTGTATACCCACTAACTACTGTATACCCACTAACCACTGTATACCAACTAACTACTGTATACACACTAACCACTGTATACCCACTAACTACTGTATACCCACTAACCACTATATACCCACTAACTACTGTATACCCACTAACTACTGTATACCCACACTAACCACTATATACCCACTAACTACTGTATACCCACTAACCACTGTATACCAACTAACTACTGTATACACACTACCCACTGTATACCCACTAACTACTGTATACCCACTAACCACTATATACCCACTAACTACTGTATACCCACTAACTACTGTATACACACTAACTACTGTATACACACTAACCACTGTATACCCACTAACTACTGTATACCCACTAACCACTGTATACCCACTAACTACTGTATACCCACTAACCACTGTATACCCACTAACTACTGTATACCCACTAACTAATGTATACCCACTAACCACTGTATACCCACTAACCACTTTATACCCACTAACCACTGTATACCCACTAACCACTCTACACCCACTAACCACTGTATACCCACTAACCACTGTATACCCACTAACTACTGTATACCCACTAACCACTATATACCCACTAACCACTCTACACCCACTAACCACTGTATACCCACTAACTACTGTATACCCACTAACCACTGTATACCCACTAACTACTATATACCCACTAACCACTGTATACCCACTAACTACTGTATACCCACTAACCACTGTATACCCACTAACCACTGTATACCCACTAACCACTGTATACCCACTAACTACTGTATACCCACTAACCACTGTATACCCACTAACTACTGTATACCCACTAACTACTGTATACCCACTAACCACTGTATACCCACTAACCACTGTATACCCACTAACCACTGTATACCCACTAACCACTGTATACCCACTAACTACTGTATACCCACTAACCACTGTATACCCACTAACCACTGTATACCCACTAACTACTGTATACCCACTAACCACTGTATACCCACCAACCACTTTATACCCACTAACCACTGTATACCCACTAACCACTGTATACCCACTAACTACTGTATACCCACTAACTACTGTATACCCACTAACCACTGTATACCCACTAACTACTGTATACCCACTAACCACTGTATACCCACTAACTACTGTATACCCACTAACCACTGTATACCCACTAACTACTGTATACCCACTAACCACTGTATACCCACCAACCACTTTATACCCACTAACCACTGTATACCCACTAACCACTGTATATCCACACTTACCACTATATACCCACTAACCACTGTATACCCACCAACCACTATATACCCACTAACCACTGTATACCCACTAACCACTATATACCCACTAACTACTGTATACCCACTAACCACTATGTACCCACTAACCACTGTATACCCACTAACCACTGTATACCCACTAACCACTGTATACCTACCAACCACTTTATACCCACTAACCACTGTATACCCACTAACCACTGTATATCCACACTAACCACTATATACCCACTAACCACTGTATACCCACCAACCACTATATACCCACTAACCACTGTATACCCACTAACCACTGTATATCCACACTAACCACTATATACCCACTAACTACTGTATACCCACTAACTACTGTATACTCACTAACCACTGAATACCCACTAACCACTGTATACCCACTAACCACTGTATATCCACACTAACCACTATATACCCACTATCCACTGTATACCCACTAACTACTGTATACTCACTAACCACTGTATACCCACTAACTACTGTATACCCACCAACCACTTTATACCCACTAACCACTGTATAACCACTAACCACTATATACCCACTAACTACTGTATACCCACTAACTACTGTATACCCACTAACCACTTTATACCCACTAACCACTGTATACCCACTAACTACTGTATACCCACTAACCACTGTATACCAACTAACTACTGTATACACACTAACCACTGTATACCAACTAACTACTGTATACCCACTAACCACTGTATACCCACTAACTACTATATACCCACTAACTACTGTATACCCACTAAGTTACCCCCCAACTGTCCCGATTTTCGCGGAACAGTCCCGATTTTAGGGGTCTATCCCCCTGTCCCAGGTTGCTAGCCATCTGTCCCGATTTGCCCCAGCCATAATTCTTTTTTTTTTTTTTTTAAATACTATTGGGCCCATTCTCAGAAGCAGCTGGCTTTGATCTCACATGGTTAGATACCTGTTAGATTCCCTGTGGAAAAGGAATGGTGTGTGGGTTAAGCAGGAGTAAGAAGGCTGTATACACTCTGACCACGGGTAATAGTGACCTCTCTAACCTACCTCTGGTAATGATGATATCTAACCCCTGGTGATAATACTAGCATGCCTTCAGTTTTATACAATGAGCAGTGCTAATACCAGGGTAACGAACAGTGGCAGCCGCAGACTGCCAGCTAATGTGCTTGCCAACCCCAGGACCCCATACAATGAATTACAGATACCCATATATGATGTAGTGTTTGTGTCTATCTGTATCCATAACTGTGTGTGTGTATCTGTATGTATAAGTTTATGCTATGTAGTGTGTGTGTGTGTGTGTGTATCTGCATGTATAAGTGTATGCTATGTAGTGTGTGTGTATCTGCATGTATAAGTGTATGCTATGTAGTGTGTGTGTATCTTCGTGTGTAAGTGTATGCTATGTAGTGTGTGTGTATCTGCATGTATAAGTGTAAGCTATGTAGTGTGTGTGTATCTGCATGTATAAGTGTATGCTATGTAGTGTGTGTGTATCTGCATGTATAAGTGTATGCTATGTAGTGTGTGTGTATCTGCATGTATAAGTGTATGCTATGTAGTGTGTGTGTATCTGCATGTGTAAGTGTATGCTATGTAGTGTGTGTGTGTATCTGCATGTATAAGTGTATGCTATGTAATGTGTGTGTGTGTATCTGCATGTATAAGTGTATACTATGTAGTGTCTGTGTATCTGCCTGTATAAGTGTATGCTATGTAGTGTGTGTGTATCTGCATGTGTAAGTGTATGCTATGTAGTGTGTGTGTATCTGCATGTATAAGTGTATGCTATGTAGTGTGTGTATCTGTATCCATAACTGTGTGTGTATCTGTATGTATAAGTGTGTATCTGCATGTATAAGTGTATGCTATGTAATGTGTGTGTGTGTATCTGCATGTATAAGTGTATACTATGTAGTGTCTGTGTATCTGCCTGTATAAGTGTATGCTATGTAGTGTGTGTGTATCTGCATGTGTAAGTGTATGCTATGTAGTGTGTGTGTATCTTCGTGTGTAAGTGTATGCTATGTAGTGTGTGTGTATCTGCATGTGTAAGTGTATGCTATGTAGTGTGTGTGTATCTGCATGTATAAGTGTATGCTATGTAATGTGTGTGTGTGTATCTGCATGTATAAGTGTATACTATGTAGTGTCTGTGTATCTGCCTGTATAAGTGTATGCTATGTAGTGTGTGTGTATCTGCATGTGTAAGTGTATGCTATGTAGTGTGTGTGTATCTGCATGTATAAGTGTATGCTATGTAGTGTGTGTGTATCTGCATGTATAAGTGTATGCTATGTAGTGTGTGTGTATCTGCATGTATAAGTGTATGCTATGTAGTGTGTGTGTGTGTCTGCATGTATAAGTGTATACTATGTAGTGTCTGTGTATATGCATGTATAAGTGTATACTGCATGTATAAGTGTATGCTATGTAATGTGTGTGTGTGTATCTGCATGTATAAGTGTATACTATGTAGTGTCTGTGTATCTGCCTGTATAAGTGTATGCTATGTAGTGTTTGTGTGTATCTGCATGTATAAGTGTATGCTATGTAGTGTGTGTGTATCTGCATGTGTAAGTGTATGCTATGTAGTGTGTGTATCTGCATGTATAAGTGTATGCTATGTAGTGTGTGTGTGTATCTGCATGTATAAGTGTATGCTATGTAGTGTGTGTGTATCTGCATGTATAAGTGTATGCTATGTAGTGTGTGTGTATCTGCATGTGTAAGTGTATGCTATGTAGTGTGTGTGTATCTGCATGTATAAGTGTATGCTATGTAGTGTGTGTGTATCTGCATGTATAAGTGTATGCTATGTAGTGTGTGTGTATCTGCATGTATAAGTGTATGCTATGTAATGTGTGTGTATCTGCATGTATAAGTGTATGCTATGTAGTGTGTGTGTATCTGCATGTATAAGTGTATGCTATGTAGTGTGTGTGTATCTGCATGTATAAGTGTATGCTATGTAGTGTGTGTGTGTGTCTGCATGTATAAGTGTATACTATGTAGTGTCTGTGTATCTGCATGTATAAGTGTATACTGCATGTATAAGTGTATGCTATGTAATGTGTGTGTGTGTATCTGCATGTATAAGTGTATACTATGTAGTGTCTGTGTATCTGCCTGTATAAGTGTATGCTATGTAGTGTGTGTGTATCTGCATGTGTAAGTGTATGCTATGTAGTGTGTGTGTATCTGCATGTATAAGTGTATGCTATGTAGTGTGTGTGTGTGTATCTGCATGTATAAGTGTATGCTATGTAGTGTGTGTGTATCTGCATGTATAAGTGTATGCTATGTAGTGTGTGTGTATCTGCATGTGTAAGTGTATGCTATGTAGTGTGTGTGTATCTGCATGTATAAGTGTATGCTATGTAGTGTGTGTGTATCTGCATGTATAAGTGTATGCTATGTAGTGTGTGTGTATCTGCATGTATAAGTGTATGCTATGTAATGTGTGTGTATCTGCATGTATAAGTGTATGCTATGTAGTGTGTGTGTGTATCTGCATGTATAAGCGTATACTATGTAGTGTGTGTATCTGCATGTGTAAGTGTATGCTATGTAGTGTGTGTGTATCTGCATGTATAAGTGTATGCTATGTAGTGTGTGTGTATCTGCATGTATAAGTGTATGCTATGTAGTGTGTGTGTATCTGCATGTGTAAGTGTATGCTGCATGTATAAGTGTATGCTATGTAATGTGTGTGTGTGTATCTGCATGTATAAGTGTATACTATGTAGTGTCTGTGTATCTGCCTGTATAAGTGTATGCTATGTAGTGTGTGTGTATCTGCATGTATAAGTGTATGCTATGTAGTGTGTGTGTATCTGCATGTATAAGTGTATGCTATGTAGTGTGTGTGTATCTGCATGTATAAGTGTATGCTATGTAGTGTGTGTGTATCTGCATGTATAAGTGTATGCTATGTAGTGTGTGTGTATCTGCATGTGTAAGTGTATGCTATGTAGTGTGTGTGTATCTGCATGTATAAGTGTATGCTATGTAGTGTGTGTGTATCTGCATGTGTAAGTGTATGCTATGTAGTGTGTGTGTATCTGCATGTGTAAGTGTATGCTATGTAGTGTGTGTGTATCTGCATGTGTAAGTGTATGCTATGTAGTGTGTGTGTGTATCTGCCTGTATAAGTGTATGCTATGTAGTGTGTGTGTATCTGCATGTATAAGTGTATACTATGTAGTGTGTGTGTATCTGCATGTATAAGTGTATGCTATGTAGTGTGTGTGTATCTGCATGTGTAAGTGTATGCTATGTAGTGTGTGTGTATCTGCATGTGTAAGTGTATGCTATGTAGTGTGTGTGTATCTGCCTGTATAAGTGTATGCTATGTAGTGTGTGTGTATCTGCATGTATAAGTGTATACTATGTAGTGTGTGTGTATCTGCATGTATAAGTGTATGCTATGTAGTGTGTGTGTATCTGCATGTATAAGTGTATGCTATGTAGTGTGTGTGTATCTGCATGTGTAAGTGTATGCTATGTAGTGTGTGTGTATCTGCCTGTATAAGTGTATGCTATGTAGTGTGTGTGTATCTGCATGTATAAGTGTATGCTATGTAGTGTGTGTGTATCTGCATGTGTAAGTGTATGCTATGTAGTGTGTGTGTATCTTTGTGTGTAAGTGTATGCTATGTAGTGTGTGTGTATCTGCATGTGTAAGTGTATGCTATGTAGTATGTGTGTATCTGCATGTATAAGTGTATGCTATGTAATGTGTGTGTGTGTATCTGCATGTATAAGTGTATACTATGTAGTGTCTGTGTATCTGCCTGTATAAGTGTATGCTATGTAGTGTGTGTGTATCTGCATGTGTAAGTGTATGCTATGTAGTGTGTGTGTATCTGCATGTATAAGTGTATGCTATGTAGTGTGTGTGTATCTGCATGTATAAGTGTATGCTATGTAGTGTGTGTGTATCTGCATGTATAAGTGTATGCAATGTAGTGTGTGTGTGTGTCTGCATGTATAAGTGTATACTATGTAGTGTCTGTGTATCTGCATGTATAAGTGTATACTGCATGTATAAGTGTATGCTATGTAGTGTCTGTGTATCTGCCTGTATAAGTGTATGCTATGTAGTGTGTGTGTATCTGCATGTGTAAGTGTATGCTATGTAGTGTGTGTGTATCTGCATGTATAAGTGTATGCTATGTAGTGTGTGTGTGTATCTGCATGTATAAGTGTATGCTATGTAGTGTGTGTGTATCTGCATGTATAAGTGTATGCTATGTAGTGTGTGTGTATCTGCATGTGTAAGTGTATGCTATGTAGTGTGTGTGTATCTGCATGTATAAGTGTATGCTATGTAGTGTGTGTGTATCTGCATGTATAAGTGTATGCTATGTAGTGTGTGTGTATCTGCATGTATAAGTGTATGCTATGTAATGTGTGTGTATCTGCATGTATAAGTGTATGCTATGTAGTGTGTGTGTATCTGCATGTATAAGTGTATGCTATGTAGTGTGTGTGTGTATCTGCATGTATAAGCGTATACTATGTAGTGTCTGTGTATCTGCCTGTATAAGTGTATGCTATGTAGTGTGTGTGTATCTGCATGTGTAAGTGTATGCTATGTAGTGTGTGTGTATCTGCATGTATAAGTGTATGCTATGTAGTGTGTGTGTGTATCTGCATGTATAAGTGTATGCTATGTAGTGTGTGTGTATCTGCATGTATAAGTGTATGCTATGTAGTGTGTGTGTATCTGCATGTGTAAGTGTATGCTATGTAGTGTGTGTGTATCTGCATGTATAAGTGTATGCTATGTAGTGTGTGTGTATCTGCATGTATAAGTGTATGCTATGTAGTGTGTGTGTATCTGCATGTATAAGTGTATGCTATGTAATGTGTGTGTATCTGCATGTATAAGTGTATGCTATGTAGTGTGTGTGTATCTGCATGTATAAGTGTATGCTATGTAGTGTGTGTGTGTATCTGCATGTATAAGCGTATACTATGTAGTGTGTGTATCTGCATGTGTAAGTGTATGCTATGTAGTGTGTGTGTGTATCTGCATGTATAAGTGTATGCTATGTAGTGTGTGTGTATCTGCATGTATAAGTGTATGCTATGTAATGTGTGTGTGTAGCTGCATGTGTAAGTGTATGCTATGTAGTGTGTGTGTATCTGCATGTATAAGTGTATGCTATGTAGTGTGTGTGTATCTGCATGTATAAGTGTATGCTATGTAGTGTGTGTGTATCTGCATGTGTAAGTGTATGCTGCATGTATAAGTGTATGCTATGTAATGTGTGTGTGTGTATCTGCATGTATAAGTGTATACTATGTAGTGTCTGTGTATCTGCCTGTATAAGTGTATGCTATGTAGTGTGTGTGTATCTGCATGTATAAGTGTATGCTATGTAGTGTGTGTGTATCTGCATGTATAAGTGTATGCTATGTAGTGTGTGTGTATCTGCATGTGTAAGTGTATGCTATGTAGTGTGTGTGTATCTGCATGTGTAAGTGTATGCTATGTAGTGTGTGTGTATCTGCATGTGTAAGTGTATGCTATGTAGTGTGTGTGTGTATCTGCCTGTATAAGTGTATGCTATGTAGTGTGTGTGTATCTGCATGTATAAGTGTATACTATGTAGTGTGTGTGTATCTGCATGTATAAGTGTATGCTATGTAGTGTGTGTGTATCTGCATGTGTAAGTGTATGCTATGTAGTGTGTGTGTATCTGCATGTTTAAGTGTATGCTATGTAGTGTGTGTGTATCTGCATGTGTAAGTGTATGCTATGTAGTGTGTGTGTGTATCTGCCTGTATAAGTGTATGCTATGTAGTGTGTGTATCTGCATGTATAAGTGTATGCTATGTAGTGTGTGTGTATCTGCATGTATAAGTGTATGCTATGTAGTGTGTGTGTATCTGCATGTATAAGTGTATGCTATGTAGTGTGTGTGTATCTGCATGTGTAAGTGTATGCTATGTAGTGTGTGTGTATCTGCCTGTATAAGTGTATGCTATGTAGTGTGTGTGTATCTGCATGTATAAGTGTATGCTATGTAGTGTGTGTGTATCTGCATGTATAAGCGTATGCTATGTAATGTGTGTGTGTGTGTATCTGCATGTATAAGTGTATGCTATGTAGTGTGTGTGTATCTGCATGTGTAAATGTATGCTATGTAGTGTGTGTATATCTGCATGTGTAAGTGTATGCTATGTAGTGTGTGTGTATCTGCCTGTATAAGTGTATGCTATGTAGTGTGTGTGTATCTGCATGTATAAGTGTATGCTATGTAGTGTGTGTGTATCTGCATGTATAAGTGTATGCTATGTAGTGTGTGTGTATCTGCATGTATAAGTGTATGCTATGTAGTGTGTGTGTATCTGCATGTGTAAATATATGCTATGTAGTGTGCTACTATGCATTTTTGCTGACTTTAAAGTCCAGAATCTAGAATATTAATGGTGGATACAGAAACCAGTTTTAAATAATTTATTATTAAATGTCCAATTAAGATAAAAATATTTAGCAATGTCTTTGCAAAGGATAATTAAATACATAGCTCACATAGCCATACCAGTGGTTTGAGCTTGTGTTTGATTTGCTGCCTAAGTGTATTAAAATATATGACTTTATTTAGAATTCTATTTATATTACTTTGTGTAGCAGAGAGGGAGTAGGATCTGTAATATCTTATTGGTAAGCAGAGACAAGCAAATAACTACTCTTGGTAATTGTAATAATAACCCCTTGCAACCAAGAACTAGACGACACATAGCTTGGGAGTCAACAACTTTTTTTTAAAAAAACAGTCTCCCCTACAAGGGGTTTCCCAACTGAAACAGCAGGGAGTTTAAACAGTAACATACAGTTTAACATACATTTTAACCATTAGCCTAAATAACAATTCCTGCATAGTTCATAAGTGGCGAGGTTTGCCACACTTTGGTCTTATGATTTTTTTAAGCCCCACCCACCACATTTAAAAAAAATTGCCGCGGGGGTGGGGAGGGGGAGAGTGTCCCTCTTTTGAATTTTGAAATGTTGGGAGGTAACCACTGTATACCCACTAACTACTGTATACCCACACTAACCACTATATACCCACTAACCACTATATACACACTAACCACTGTATACCCATTAACCATTATATAGCCACACTAACCACTTTATACCCACTATTCCACTAACCACTATATACTCACACTAACCACTATATACCCACTTACCACTTTATACCCACTAACCACTTTATACCCACTAACCACTGTATACCCACTAACCACTATATACACACTAACCACTGTATACCCACTAACCATTATATAGCCACACTAACCACTTTATACCCACTATTCCACTAACCACTATATACTCACACTAACCACTATATACCCACTTACCACTGTATACCCACTAACCACTTTATACCCACTAACTACTGTATACCCACTAACTACTGTATACCCACTAACTACTGTATACCCACTAACCACTGTATACCCAATAACTACTGTATACCCACTAACCACTATATACCCACTAACCACTGTATACCCACTAACTACTGTATACCCACTAACTACTGTATACCCACTAACCACTGTATACCCACTAACTACTTTATACACACTAACTACTGTATACCCACTAACTACTATATACCCACTAACTACTGTATACCCACTAACCACTGTATACCCACTAACTACTATATACCCACTAACTAATGTATACACACTAACCACTGTATACCCACTAACTACTGTATACCCACTAACCACTATATACCCACTAACTACTGTATACCCACTAACTACTGTATACCACACTAACTACTATATACCCACTAACTACTGTATACCCACTAACCACTATATGCCTACAAACCACTGTATACACACTAACCACTGTATACCCACTAACCACTGTATACCCACTAACTACTGTATACCCACTAACCACTATATACCCACACTAACCACGATATACCCACTAACCACTATATACACACTAACTACTGTATACCCACTAACCACTGTATACCCACTAACCACTATATACACACTAACTACTGTATACCCACACTAACCACTATATACCCACTAACCACTATATACACACTAACTACTGTATACCCACTAACCACTGTATACCTACTAACCACTGTATACCCACTAACTACTGTATACCCACTAACCACTGTATACCCACTAACTACTGTATACCCACTAACCACTGTATACCCACTAACTACTGTATAACCACTAACCACTGTATAACCACTAACCAATATATACCCACACTAACCACTGTATAACCACTAACCACTATATACCCACACTAACCACTATATACCTACACTAACCACTGTATACCCACCAACCACTTTATACCCACTAACCACTGTATAACCACTATATACCCACACTAACCACTATATACCCACACCAACCACTTTATACCCACTAACCACTGTATACCCACTAACTACTGTATACCCACTAACCACTTTATACCCACTAACCACTTTATACCCACTAACCACTGTATACCCACTAACTACTGTATACCCACTAGCCACTGTATACCCAATAACCACTGTATACACACTATTCACCTTACAGGGCCGACATGACGTCATTTAAACACAAATCGATTACTTCATCTGCCCCGCCCAATTCATGGCGACTGCCCCTCACCTCTCTTCTTCAGACGCGGCTACTGATTGCCATCCATGTTTCTTGTGGGCAGTAATTTATTCCGCGCAGTCTAATTACGTCAGAATCGTATGAATAACGTCATCACGCTTTATTTGGAGGGAAACTGTCTGATAGCACGTCCGAGCTAGAAATATAAAGCTGTTACTCTCTGCTGTGTAGTAATTATTAATGAAGACGCACTCACCCTGCGCGTTATCACTCAGATACTCACACTCCTATATACCCACCCACTAACCACTGTATACCCACTAACTACTGTATACCCACTAACTACTGTATACCCACTAACCACTGTATACCCACTAACTACTGTATACCCACTAACCACTGTATACCCACTAACCACTGTATACCCACCAACCACTATATACCCACTAACTACTGTATACCCACTAAGTTACCCCCCAACTGTCCAGTTTTTCGCGGGACAGTCACGATTTTAGGGGTCTATCCCCCTGTCCCGGGTTGCTAGCCATCTGTCCCGATTTCCCCCAGGCATAATTTTTTTTTTTTTTTTTTAAATACTATTGGGCCCATACTCAGAAGCAGCTGGCTTTGCTCTCACATGGTTGGATACCTGTTAGATTCCCTGTGGAAAAGGAATGGTGTGTGGGTTAAGCAGGAGTAAGAAGGCTGTATACACTCTGACCACGGGTAATGGTGACCTCTCTAACCTACCTCTGGTAATGATGATGTCTAACCCCTGGTGATAATACTAGCATGCCTTCAGTTTTATACAATGAGCAGTGCTAATACCAGGGTAACGAACAGTGGCAGCCGCAGACTGCCAGCTAATGTGCTTGCCAACCCCAGGACCCCATACAATGAATTACAGATACCCATATATGATGTAGTGTTTGTGTCTATCTGTATCCATAACTGTGTGTGTATATCTGTATGTATAAGTTTATGCTATGTAGTGTGTGTATCTGCATGTATAAATGTAAGCTATGTAGTGTGTGTATGTGTATCTGCATGTATAAGTGTATGCTATGTAGTGTGTGTGTATCTGCATGTATAAGTGTATGCTATGTAGTGTGTGTGTATCTGCCTGTATAAGTGTATGCTATGTAGTGTGTGTGTATCTGCATGTGTAAGTGTATGCTATGTAGTGTGTGTGTATCTGCATGTGTAAGTGTATACTATGTAGTGTGTGTCTGTGTATCTGCATGTATAAGTGTATGCTGCATGTATAAGTGTATGCTATGTAGTGTGTGTGTATCTGCATGTATAAGTGTATGCTATGTAGTGTGTATGTATCTGCATGTGTAAGTGTATGCTATGTAGTGTGTGTGTATCTGCATGTATAAGTGTAAGCTATGTAGTGTGTATGTATCTGCATGTGTAAGTGTATGCTATGTAGTGTGTGTGTATCTGCATGTATAAGTGTATGCTATGTAGTGTGTGTGTATCTGCATGTATAAGTGTAAGCTATGTAGTGTGTATGTATCTGCATGTGTAAGTGTATGCTATGTAGTGTGTGTGTATCTGCATGTGTAAATATATGCTATGTAGTGTGTGTGTGTATCTGCATGTATAAGTGTATGTTATGTAGTGTGTGTGTCTGCATGTGTAAGTGTATGCTATGTAGTGTGCTACTGTTCATTTTTGCTGACTTTAAAGGCCAGAATCTAGAATATTAATGGGAAATGCAGAGAGCAGTTTTAAAGAATTTATTATTAAATGTCCAATTAAGATAAAAATATTTAGCAATGTCTTTGCAAAAGCTAATTAAATACATAGCTCACATAGCCATACCAGTGGTTTGAGCTTGTGTTTGATTTGCTGCCTAAGTGTATTAAAATATATGACTTTATTAAGAATTTTATTTATATTACTTTGTGTAACAGAGAGGCAGTAGGATCTGTAATATCTTTTTGGTAAGCAGAGACAAGCAAATAACTACTCTTGGTAATTGTAATAATAACCCCTTGCAACCAAGAACTAGACGACACATAGCTTGGGAGTCAACAACTTTTTTTTAAAAAAACAGTCTCCCCTACAAGGGGTTTCCCAACTGAAACAGCAGGGAGTTTAAGCAGTAACATACAGTTTAACATACATTTTAACCATTAGCCTAAATAACAATTCCTGCATAGTTCATAAGTGGCGAGGTTTGCCACACTTTGGTCTTATGATTTTTTTTAAGCCCCACCCACCACATTTAAAAAAAATTGCCGCGGGGGGGTCCCTCTTTTGAATTTTGAAATGTTGAGAGGTAACCACTGTATACCCACTAACTACTGTATACCCACACTAACCACTATATACCCACTAACCACTATATACACACTAACTACTATATACCCACTAACCACTGTATACCCACTAACCACTATATACACACTAACCACTGTATACCCACTAACCATTATATAGCCACACTAACCACTTTACACCCACTATTCCACTAACCACTATATACTCACACTAACCACTATATACCCACTAACCACTGTATACCCACTAACCACTTTATACCCACTAACTACTGTATACCCACTAACCACTGTATACCCACTAACTACTGTATACCCACTAACTACTGTATACACACTAACCACTGTATACCCACTAACCACTGTATACCCACTAACTACTGTATACCCACTAACCACTATATACCCACTAACCACTGTATACCCACTAACCACTGTATACCCACTAACTACTGTATACCCACTAACTACTGTATACACACTAACCACTGTATACCCACTTACTACTGTATAACCACTAACCACTATATACCCACTAACTACTGTATACCCACTAACCACTGTATACCCACTAACTACTATATACCCACTAACTAATGTATACCCACTAACCACTGTATACCCACTAACTACTGTATACCCACTAACCACTATATACCCACTAACTACTGTATACCCACTAACTACTGTATACCCACACTAACCACTATATACCCACTAACTACTGTATACCCACTAACCACTATATACCCACAAACCACTGTATACACACTAACCACTGTATACCCACTAACCACTGTATACCCACTAACTACTGTATACCCACTAACCACTATATACCCACACTGACCACTATATACCCACTAACCACTATATACCCACTAACTACTGTATACCCACTAACCACTATATAAACACTTACTACTGTATACCCACACTAACCACTATATACCCACTAACCACTATATACACACTAACTACTGTATACCCACTAACCACTGTATACCCACTAACCACTGTATACCCACTACCTACTGTATACCCACTAACCACTATATACACACTAACTACTGTATACTAACTAACCACTATATACACACTAACCACTATACACCGACTAACCACTGTATACACACTAACTACTGTATACTAACTAACCACTATATACACACTAACGACTATACACCCACTAACCACTGTATACCCACTAACCACTGTATACTAACTAACCACTATATACACACTAACCACTATACACCCACTAACCACTGTATACCCACTAACCACTATATACACACTAACCACTATACACCCACTAACCACTGTATACCCACTAACCACTATATACCCACTAACCACTATATACCCACTAACCACTTTATACCCACTAACCACTGTATACCCACCCACTAACCACGATATACCCACCCACTAACCACTATATACCCACTAACCACTGTATACCCACTAACCACTATATACCCACTAACCACTGTATACCCACTAACTACTGTATACCCACACTAACCACTATATACCCACTAACCACTATATACACACTAACTACTGTATACCCACTAACCACTGTATACCCACTAACTACTGTATACCCACTAACTACTGTATACACACTAACTACTGTATATCCACTAACCACTGTATACCCACCAACTAACCACTATATACCCACTAACCACTGTATACCCACTAACCACTATATACCCACTAACCACTGTATACCCACCCACTAACCACTGTATACCTACTAACCACTGTATACTAACTAACCACTATATACACACTAACCACTATACACCCACTAACCACTGTATACCCACTAACCACTATATACCCACTAACCACTATATACACACTAACCACTGTATACCCACTAACCACTATATACCCACTAACCACTATATACCCACTAACCACTTTATACCCACTAACCACTGTATACCCACCCACTAACCACGATATACCCACCCACTAACCACTGTATACCCACTAACCACTGTATACCCACTAACTACTGTATACCCACTAACCACTATATACCCACTAACTACTGTATACCCACTAACTACTGTATACCCACTAACTACTGTATACCCACACTAACCACTATATACCCACTAACTACTGTATACCCACTAACCACTATATACCCACAAACCACTGTATACACACTAACCACTGTATACCCACTAACCACTGTATACCCACTAACTACTGTATACCCACTAACCACTATATACCCACACTGACCACTATATACCCACTAACCACTATATACCCACTAACTACTGTATACCCACTAACCACTATATACACACTAACTACTGTATACCCACACTAACCACTATATACCCACTAACCACTATATACACACTAACTACTGTATACCCACTAACCACTGTATACCCACTAACCACTGTATACCCACTACCTACTGTATACCCACTAACCACTATATACACACTAACTACTGTATACTAACTAACCACTATATACACACTAACCACTATACACCGACTAACCACTGTATACCCACTAACTACTGTATACTAACTAACCACTATATACACACTAACGACTATACACCCACTAACCACTGTATACCCACTAACCACTGTATACTAACTAAACACTATATACACACTAACCACTATACACCCACTAACCACTGTATACCCACTAACCACTATATACACACTAACCACTATACACCCACTAACCACTGTATACCCACTAACCACTATATACCCACTAACCACTATATACCCACTAACCACTTTATACCCACTAACCACTGTATACCCACCCACTAACCACGATATACCCACCCACTAACCACTATATACCCACTAACCACTGTATACCCACTAACCACTATATACCCACTAACCACTGTATACCCACTAACTACTGTATACCCACACTAACCACTATATACCCACTAACCACTATATACCCACTAACTACTGTATACCCACTAACCACTGTATACCCACTAGCTACTGTATACCCACTAACTACTGTATACACACTAACTACTGTATATCCACTAACCACTGTATACCCACCAACTAACCACTATATACCCACTAACCACTGTATACCCACTAACCACTATATACCCACTAACCACTGTATACCCACCCACTAACCACTGTATACCCACTAACCACTGTATACTAACTAACCACTATATACACACTAACCACTATACACCCACTAACCACTGTATACCCACTAACCACTATATACCCACTAACCACTATATACACACTAACCACTGTATACCCACTAACCACTATATACCCACTAACCACTATATACCCACTAACCACTTTATACCCACTAACCACTGTATACCAACCAACTAACCACGATATACCGACCCACTAACCACTGTATACCCACTAACCACTGTATACCCACTAACTACTGTATACCCACTAACCACTATATACCCACTAACTACTGTATACCCACTAACTACTGTATACCCACACTAACCACTATATACCCACTAACTACTGTATACCCACTAACCACTATATACCCACAAACCACTGTATACCCACTAACCACTGTATACCCACTAACCACTGTATACCCACTAACTACTGTATACCCACTAACCACTATATGCCCACACTAACCACTATATACCCACTAACCACTATATACCCACTAACTACTGTATACCCACTAACCACTGTATACCCACTAACCACTATATACACATTAACTACTGTATACCCACACTAACCACTATATACCCACTAACCACTATATACACACTAACTACTGTATACCCACTAACCACTGTATACCCACTAACCACTGTATACCCACTACCTACTGTATACCCACTAACCACTATATACACACTAACTACTGTATACTAACTAACCACTATATACACACTAACCACTATACACCGACTAACCACTGTATACCCACTAACTACTGTATACTAACTAACCACTATATACACACTAACGACTATACACCCACTAACCACTGTATACCCACTAACCACTGTATACTAACGAACCACTATATACACACTAACCACTATACACCCACTAACCACTGTATACCCACTAACCACTATATACACACTAACCACTATACACCCACTAACCACTGTATACCCACTGTTACAAACTGCTATTTGTAACTGGCCCTTTAAATGGAAAATTGCCCTGCTTCCCTGGATTTTGGAGAAGCCTATTTGCCAGCCTCCTTCCACATGACTATGGCCCCTGGAAGATTGTGCCCCTGAAAACATATTAACTTTTATTGGGTGTGTATGGCCCGTTAAGAACCGTCTGGGGACATATTGTGACTTTGGTGAACAATGCCCCTTTAAGACTATGTCCCCAGACCTGTGAAATGACTTGTCCCTGGCTTTCTCCCACTTGGTTCAGTTTCATTGTGTGCCATTAAGTGCTATGTGACAGACCCTTCAGTCAGAACTACAGAGATAACTTTGTTCAGCTTCAAGAAGCATTCTAAATACAAGTCTGCTGGGATTAGCTCTAATTAGGTTTAGTGATCAACTTTCCCATTGTCTAATCAGACTAGTATTGATAAGGTGGACTGCATTGTTTTATTGTGTGTAATGTTATCTGCTGAAGTAAATGTTGTGGCCTGTCAAAGGGAGTGTCTCTCTATCTAATATCAAATGTGTGATGGGGGATTTTATGCCTCCCCCTGAGAGTGTCCTGTTTTGCATGTAACCTCAATAAAAGCAGGCTGTGTGCTCCAGCACTTCAGACCTATGTTGACCCTCTAACTTGAAGCTTTGACTCATGTTTGTAGGATACAGCTTATAATCACTACAGGGATTGCTATGCTCTTCATACTCCCTTAGCTACAGGGATTGCTACAGAAGGAAGAGGTTCACCTACTGGAGCCTGGTCATAGGTCCAGGGCGCAGAGCAGGCGGCGAGATACCAGCCCAGCAGCGGTGGTTCATAGAGTCTGCATTACTTATGGTGGCTACGCAGCAGTTATAGAGTCTACGGTGCTGCTGCTCCTTTGGTGAGCGCTAGGAGCATCCTTTTCTACGGTCCAACTTCCAGCCAGCCTGGAGGCAACCGTAACATTTGGCGGCAGCGGTGGGATCGCGTTCTAGCGCAAGGAGCAGCACCACAACAGCACTGGTATCGTAGGAGAGTAATTGAGGGCAACCCTAGCCACTGCGCAGCGTCCCTACCTACAGCAGCATGGAGCTGACAAGACACTGGTCATAACCCTGTGAAGAGCACCTCAACCTGATCCGTCGCTATGAGGGCGCTGATTTCGTTCCAGAGGTAAAGAGGCGGCTAGTCCGATATGGTCCAGACCCTGCACAGGAGGTAGTCAGTCGCCTCATCCGGGAATTGGCTACTGAGAACGAAGCGGCACGAGCCTTTGAGCGCCAACTGTGGAGTTTGAGGGTATGGACACCTGGTCTCTCTCCCCAGCCGCAGCATGTTCCACAGGGAGAGGAGAGCAGCGACCTCCCTCCCCAGCGGCAGTATACTGTGCAGAGGGAAGAGACAACCGGTCTCCTTCCCCAACCCCAACCAGAGATACCAGAGGCAGCAGGCCTCATAGACTGGTCCTGGGAGGACCCCCAGCAGGCAGGTGGAGATGGGACCGCAGTCTCTCTACCGGCCCTACAGGGATGCTGGGCAGGCGGCCCAGATCCCCAGCGACAGACCCAGCTACAGGGAGGGGAGAGCATCGACCTCCCTCCCCAGCCGGAGTGTGCCTTCCAGGGAGAGGAGACAACCGGTCTCTCTCCCCAGCCGCAGCATGTTCCACAGGAAGCGGAGAGCATCGACCTCCCTTCCCAACGGCCGCCGGAGTATCAGGAGGAGGAGGTAAGCCAATCTCCCCCTCCCCAGCTAACTCCTAACTTGGGCCCAGGGTTAACAGTGGAGATGTTAACCCCCACTGACCCCCACGTTCCCTTTGCCACCGGGCAGGACTATGCCCCAATTCCCCCAGCAGAAGAGCTGGCATCAGGACAGAGCGCTGCTGGCCTCTGCCCTACAGACCCCCTTGTTACAGGACTGGCCTGCAAACCCCTCACCCCAGCAGAAGCGCTGGCACCAGGGCAGAGTGCCGCTGGCCTCTGCCCCCCAAGTACCATCAGCTATTTGCCCAGCTGCACCAGGAAGGCAGAGGATGCTACACTTTCATCCTATAACCTGGAACCTACAGGCCAGTGCTACTTGTTGTGGGGGGGCTGCTTTGCTGCTAGTGTTTATTTGTGGGTGGGTTGCGAGACTAACTTAGGCACTGACCAACAGAAGGTCAGGTGCCTTGTTAGTCTCCCTCCAAAAGGGGAAATATGTTACAAACTGCTATTTGTAACTGGCCCTTTAAATGGAAAATTGCCCTGCTTCCCTGGATTTTGGAGAAGCCTATTTGCCAGCCTCCTTCCACATGACTATGGCCCCTGGAAGATTGTGCCCCTGAAAACATATTAACTTTTATTGGGTGTGTATGGCCCTTTAAGAACCGTCTGGGGACATATTGTGACTTTGGTGAACAATGCCCCTTTAAGACTATGTCCCCAGACCTGTGAAATGACTTGTCCCTGGCTTTCTCCCACTTGGTTCAGTTTCATTGTGTGCCATTAAGTGCTATGTGACAGACCCTTCAGTCAGAACTACAAAGATAACTTTGTTCAGCTTCAAGAAGCATTCTAAATACAAGTTTGCTGGGATCAGCTCTAATTAGGTTTAGTGATCAACTTTCCCATTGTCTAATCAGACTAGTATTGATAAGGTGGACTGCATTGTTTTATTGTGTGTAATGTTATCTGCTGAAGTAAATGTTGTGGCCTGTCAAAGGGAGTGTCTCTCTATCTAATATCAAATGTGTGATGGGGGATTTTATGCCTCCCCCTGAGAGTGTCCTGTTTTGCATGTAACCTCAATAAAAGCAGGCTGTGTGCTCCAGCACTTCAGACCTATGTTGACCCTCTAACTTGAAGCTTTGACTCATGTTTGTAGGATACAGCTTATAATCACTACAGGGATTGCTATGCTCTTCATACTCCCTTAGCTACAGGGATTGCTACAGAAGGAAGAGGTTCACCTACTGGAGCCTGGTCATAGGTCCAGGGCGCAGAGCAGACGGCGAGATACCAGCCCAGCAGCGGTGGTTCATAGAGTCTGCATTACTTATGGTGGCTACGCAGCAGTTAGAGTGTCCACGGTGCTGCTGCTCCTTTGGTGAGCGCTAGGAGCATCCTTTTCTACGGTCCAACTTCCAGCCAGCCTGGAGGCAACCGTAACACCCACTAACCACTATATACCCACTAACCACTATATACCCACTAACCACTTTATACCCACTAACCACTGTATACCCACCCACTAACCACGATATACCCACCCACTAACCACTATATACCCACTAACCACTGTATACCCACTAACCACTATATACCCACTAACCACTATATACCCACTAACCACTGTATACCCACTAACTACTGTATACCCACACTAACCACTATATACCCACTAACCACTATATACACACTAACTACTGTATACCCACTAACCACTGTATACCCACTAACTACTGTATACCCACTAACTACTGTATACACACTAACTACTGTATATCCACTAACCACTGTATACCCACCATCTAACCACTATATACCCACTAACCACTGTATACCCACTAACCACTATATACCCACTAACCACTGTATACCCACCCACTAACCACTGTATACCCACTAACCACTGTATACTAACTAACCACTATATACACACTAACCACTATACACCCACTAACCACTGTATACCCACTAACCACTATATACCCACTAACCACTATATACACACTAACCACTGTATAACCACTAACCACTATATACCCACTAACCACTATATACCCACTAACCACTTTATACCCACTAACCACTGTATACCCACCCACTAACCACGATATACCCACCCACTAACCACTATATACCCACTAACCACTGTATACCCACTAACCACTATATACCCACTAACCACTATATACCCACTGTGACAGACCCTTCTGTCAGGACTGAAAGAGTTAACTGTGTTTAGCTTTAAGAATCTAATTTCTAAAGACAGGTTTTCTGGCCTCAGCTATTGTGTGCTATAATTACATTTAAGTAATAAACAGGCCATTGTTTAATCACCCTCAGAGAACAGACGCTAGGTGATAAGACAAGCCAAATGTGTTTAAGTTGTTATCTGCCTAAGTAAAGTGTTTAAGTAATATAATTCTATTGTATCATGTCAAGGGCGCTTCTCCCTTTTATCTAATGTACAACATTCTTTCAACCCCCATCTGAGGGGGGTCAAAAACCTGTATAAATCTGTGTGCTGCCTTCAAATAAAGATGTCATTCTGTTTTAAACCTGAAACTGGCTGGGTTGTGAATTGCTGATTGTCAATGCAGGACATTGTTCATCTGGGGTTAACCCTTGGTACACAGTTGGTACCGTAACATGCTTCGACAAGTTACCCGCAGGAGTTCGAGAGTGGGTTCGGGACCGTAAACCCTCCACCCTGCATGAAGCGGCTCGCTTGGCAGATGAGTATACGGATGCCCGCAAACTGGACACTGCTACCACTAAGCCCCCTGCCAGAGTGGAGTACAGACCCCCAGTCACCCCAGCACCTGCCAGTTACCAACCCCCAGCGCACCGCTATACCACATGGCCTCTGGCCACGAACTACCCTCAGAGAGCCTGGTTCAATTCGCGGGGCTACTCACAACCTATTCGGTGCTTTGGATGTAAGCAACTAGGGCACAAAAGACCAGAGTGTCCCCTAAACGCAGCGAACCAAGCACAGTCCTGGAGAAGACCCGCTAGCGGAATCCCACGTAATCCTCAGCCTGCGGCCCGCTATGTAGAGGCGCAAGAATGCTGGGGCATCCTACATGAGGCAGACCTTGTGCAAGCTGCCCACCGGAATAACCGGCAACTGGTTAAAGTGAATGGGAAGGAGGTCAGTGGTCTACGGGATACTGGTGCTACCATGACCTTGCTTCGAAAGAACTTGGTGTCTGAGAAACAGCACACAGGAGACACTGTGGCTGTGAGGGTAGCAGGGGGCACTGTGTTCCGCCTGCCTGTTGCCAGGGTGCATTTGGATTGGGGAGGGGGCGCTAGACCTGTGAATGTGGGGGTCATGAAGGATTTACCAGCTGATGTTCTCCTTGGAAATACCTTGGTCCCCCTTGTTTCTGCCTATGCTCCCATGGGTCCCGCTGATGTTAACCCTGTGACTACCCGTGCTCAGATCCGTGCAGCAGAGACTGACCCCCCTGCTGCTAAGCCCCAGGACGCTGAGCTCAGTAAATCTCTATCCGCTATTGATACGTGGAAGTCCCGTTACAATGCGCTGATGAAGGAGAAGAGTCACGTAGAGGATGAAATGGTCACGTTAAATAATCATGTAACAGTGCTAGCAGGAGAGAAGAGGAGTGCAGAGGAAAAAGCACGTTTAGAACAGGAATCTCTGCTAGACAGGCTGCACCGACAGACTGCAGAAAACACCAGCTTGAGAGTGGAACATGAAACATTAAGGACAAACTTAGTGACACTGGAGGAGAAGCTGACACTGGCTCATAGGGAGGTGCAGCAACTCAAGGGCACCCTATGTCAGTATGAAGGGATTGTGGATACCTATAAAGAGCAGGTACAAAAACCACGTAAAGAAGCCGATGATATTTTGAAGGACTGTTTAGCCCTAGTCGGGGCACTGAAGAGGTTGAACCCTTATTTATACAGACAGGGATTCTCTCTCATAACGGGAATACAGATGGATTGTCCCAGCAAACTGACATGCCTACCACCTCCTAGTCCGGTCATCCCCAGGTTGACCCGCAAAAAGGTCAAGCCGGGTCTGCCGGAGTGTTCCACAAGGGGGGAGCTATGTGACAGACCCTTCTGTCAGGACTGAAAGAGTTAACTGTGTTTAGCTTTAAGAATCTAATTTCTAAAGACAGGTTTTCTGGCCTCAGCTATTGTGTGCTATAATTACATTTAAGTAATAAACAGGCCATTGTTTAATCACCCTCAGAGAACAGACGCTAGGTGATAAGACAAGCCAAATGTGTTTAAGTTGTTATCTGCCTAAGTAAAGTATTTAAGTAATATAATTCTATTGTATCATGTCAAGGGCGCTTCTCCCTTTTATCTAATGTACAACATTCTTTCAACCCCCATCTGAGGGGGGGTCAAAAACCTGTATAAATCTGTGTGCTGCCTTCAAATAAAGATGTCATTCTGTTTTAAACCTGAAACTGGCTGGGTTGTGAATTGCTGATTGTCTATGCAGGACATTGTTCATCTGGGGTTAACCCTTGGTACACAGTTGGTACCGTAACACCCACTAACCACTGTATACCCACTAACCACTATATACCGACTAACCACTATATACCCACTAACCACTTTATACCCACTAACCACTGTATACCCATCCACTAACCACTATATACCCACCCACTAACCACTATATACCCACCCACTAACCACTATATATGCACTAACCACTATATACCCACTCACCACTGTATACCCGCTAACTACTATATACCCACTAACCACTTTATACCCACTAACCATAGTATACCCACTAACCATTGTATACCCACTAACTACTATATACCCACTAACCACTATATACCCACTAACTACTATATACCCACTAACCACTATATACCCACCCACTAACCACTGTATACCCACTAACCACTATATACCCATCCACTAACCACTGTATACCCTCTAACTACTGTATACCCACTAACTGCTATATACCCACTAACCACTGTATACCCACTAACCACTGTATACCCAATAACTACTATATACCCACTAACCACTGTATACCCACTAACCACTGTATACCCACTAACTACTATATACCCACTAACCACTATATACCCACTAACCACTGTATACGCACCCACTAACCACTGTATACCCACCCACTAACCACTGTATACCCACACTAACCACTATATACCCACTAACCACTATATACCCACTAACCACTGTATATCCACTAACCACTGTATACCCACCAACTAACCACTATATACCCACTAACCACTGTATACCCACTAACCACTATATACCCACTAACCACTGTATACCCACCCACTAACCACTGTATACCCACTAACCACTTTATACCCACTAACCACTGTATACCTACTAACCACTATATACCCTCTAACCACTGTATACCCACTAACCACTATATACCCACTAACCACTGTATACCCACTAACTTCTTTATACATACACACTAACCACTATATACCCACACTAACCACTATATACCCACACTAACCACTATACACACACACTAACCACTATATACACACACACTAACCACTATATACCCACACTAACCACTGTATACCCACTAACCACTTTATACCCACTAACCACTTTATACCCACTAACCACTATATACCCACTAACCACTGTATACCCACTATTCACTATATACCCACTTACCACTGTATACCCACTAACTTCTTTATACCCACTAACCACTATATACCCACACTAACCACTATATACCTACTAACCACTGTATACCCACTCACCATTATACCCACCCACTAACCACTTTATACCCACTAACCACTATATACATACACACTAAGCACTATACACACACACTAACCACTATACACACACACTAACCACTATATACCCACACTAACCACTATATACCCACACTAACCACTATACACACACACTAACCACTATATACACACACACTAACCACTATATACCCACACTAACCACTATATACCCACACTAACTACTATATACCCACACACTAACCCCTATATACCCACACACTAACCACTATACACATACACTAACCTCTATACACACACACTAACCACTATATACACACACCAACAACTATACCCACACACTAACCTCTATACACACACACTAACCACTATATACCCACACGCTAACCACTATATACACACACACACTAACCCCTATACACACACACTAGCCACTATATACCCACACACTAACCACTATATACACACACACTAACCACTATATACACACACACTAACCACTATATACCCACCCACTAACCCCTATATACACACACACTAACCACTATATACCCACTAACCACTGCATACCCACTAACCACTATATACCCACTAACCACTATATACCCACTCACCACTGTATACCCGCTAACTACTATATACCCACTAACCACTTTATACCCACTAACCATAGTATACCCACTAACCATTGTATACCCACTAACTTCTATATACCCACTAACCACTATATACCCACAAACTACTATATACCCACTAACCACTATATACCCACCCACTAACCACTGTATACCCACTAACCACTATATACCCATTAACCACTGTATACCCACCCACTAACCACTGTATACCCACTAACCACTGTATACCCACTAACTACTATATACCCACTAACCACTGTATACCTACTAACCACTGTATACCCAATAACTACTATATACCCACTAACCACTGTATACCCACTAACTACTATATACCCACTAACCACTATATACCCACTAACCACTGTATATGCACCCACTAACCACTGTATACCCACCCACTAACCACTGTATACCCACCCACTAACCACTGTATACCCACACTAACCACTATATACCCACTAACCACTATATACCCACTAACCACTGTATATCCACTAACCACTGTATACCCACCAACTAACCACTATATACCCACTAACTACTGTATACCCACTAACCACTGTATACCCACCCACTAACCACTGTATACCCACTAACCACTTTATATCCACTAACCACTGTATACCTACTAACCACTATATACCCTCTAACCACTATATACCCACTAACCACTGTATACCCACTAACTTCTTTATACCCACTAACCACTATATACCCACACTAACCACTATATACCTACTAACCACTGTATACCCACTAACCATTATACCCACCCACTAACCACTTTATACCCACTAACTACTATACACACACACTAACCACTATATACCCACACTAACCACTATACACACACACTAACCACTATATACACACACACTAACCACTATATACCCACACTAACCACTGTATACCCACTAACCACTTTATACCCACTAACCACTGTATACCCACTAACCACTATATACCCACTAACCACTGTATACCCACTATTCACTATATACCCACTAACCACTGTATACCCACTAACTTCTTTATACCCACTAACTACTATATACCCACACTAACCACTATATACCTACTAACCACTTTATACCCACTCACCATTATACCCACCCACTAACCACTTTATACCCACTAACCACTATATACACACACACTAACCACTATATACCCACACTAACCACTATATACCCACACTAACCACTATATACCCACACTAACCACTATACACACACACTAACCACTATATACCCACACACTAACCACTACATACCCGCACACTAACCACTATACACATACACTAACCTCTATACACACACACTAACCACTATATACACACACCAACCACTATACCCACACACTAACCACTATATACCCACACGCTAACCACTATATACACACACACTAACCACTATATACACACACACTAACCCCTATACACACACACTAACCACTATATACCCACACACTAACCACTATATACACACACACTAACCACTATATACACACACACTAACCACTATATACACACACACTAACCACTATATACCCACACACTAACCCCTATACACACTCACTAACCACTATATACACACACACAAACCACTATATACACACACACTAACCACTATATACACACACACTAACCCCTATACACACTCACTAACCACTATATACACACACACTAACCACTATATACACACACACTAACCACTATATACCCACACACTAACCACTATATACACACTCACTAACCATTATATACACACACACTAACCACTATATACCCACACACTAACCACTATATAAACACAATAACCACTATATACCCACAAACTAACCACTATATGCCCATACACTAACCACTATATACCCACACACTAACCACTATATACACACAATAACCACTATATACCCACACAATAACCACTATATACACACTAACCACTATATACCCACACACTAACCACTATATACACACACTAACCACTATATACACACACACTAACCACTATATATTCACTAACCACTATATACCCCAGGGACGTGCAGTCATAGGAGGCAGGGGAGACACTGCTTCCCCTGTCATATGGGGCTTAAGTTTAGTTAAATTAATTTTAATTAAAAAAAAATTAAATAAAAATCACCTTTTTTTTTTTTAACAATGTAATGCTATGGAGAGGCATCATACAAGACTGCATCTCTCTATAGCAGTGATTTGCAACCCTTTTTTTGCCGTGGCACACTTTTTTTACATTAAAAAATACTGCGGCACACCACCATCCCAAAATTTTTCAAAATGACACATTGTAGCCTAATACAGGATATATATATATATATATATATATATATACACACTGTACTGTGCTGTCATGCCTCCTACAAACTATACATGACATATTGACATTCTTTTACAAACAATCATAATGATTGTCTGTGAATGAATGTCAATGTCATGGTTGTAAATGATGCCTGATGAGCCTGTCACATACCTCCCAATATTTCAAAATTTGAAAGAGGGACACCCCCGCACTGTTGTCAGTCTGCCGCGGCACACCTGAGGATCTCTCACGGCACACTGGTTGAAAAACACTGCTCTATAGCAAAACATGGTTAAATTTTTTCAATAGCAGCAGCACCACCCACTGGTGGTAACGTAAAACTACCTGAAGCTAAAATAATGACCAATAGGAGGCATCCCTCATGATGCCTCTTAGCGAGGGAGCCAATCAGAGAAGCCAACTCATTTAAAACTCTTCTTGGCATTATTAGTTATGCAGGATGCAGGGCTGGCCCTGTCTGATGTTCACTGACTTCCTGTTACTGTGATCCAGTCTGGGACCCTCCCACTAGCACAGGCTTCACTAGAAACAAGAGGGGAGAATAAGAACAGTAAGGGGTATTGTTAGGGTTTATAGCTTTCCTTATTCATGATAGTGTTAATATTAATACTTTTAATGTGAACTGTAAGCTTTTTACTTATTAACAATGTGGCAAACCTCGCCACTTATGAACTATGCAGGAATTGTTATTTAGGCTAATGGTTAAAATGTATGTTACTGTTTAAACTCCCTGCTGTTTCAGTTGGGAAACCCCTTGTAGGGGAGACTGTTTTTAAAAAGTGTTTGTTTTTACGGTTGAAGTAAAAAGTCATTGTTGACTCCCAAGCTATGTGTCGTCTAGTTCTTGGTGGAAAGGGGTTATTATTACAATTACCAAGAGTAGTTACTTGCTTGTCTCTGCTTACCAAAAAGATATTACAGATCCTACTGCCTATCTGCTACAATTACCAAGAGTAGTTACTTGCTTATCTCTGCCTACCCAAAAGATATTACAGATCCTACTGCCTCTCTGCTACAATTGGTGGCAAGCGACGGGATTCAAACCGCACAGCAAGTCGTAGGACATGTGATGTATATGAACAGACGGTGAATGGGGACAGATTATACCAGACTAAAGAGAACTGCATTGAAGGAATTACTGGAGGCGAGAGGAATGATTGCCAGCAATAAAACCGAAGCAAGGCTGATTGCGGAGCTCATAGAGGGAGACCGGGTAGCAGGTACGGCCGTACCCATGGCGAACAACGAAACCGAATTCCAAAAAGACATGCGGACCCGGTTGGCTTTTTTTCCGCTACCCCATTCGGAGGAGCTCCTGACACGGACATCGGCAGACGTACAGGAGTACTTGATGGTGACCCGACAAACCACCCCGAGACCCGGAGAGGGGCTACCACTACACTCCAGTGCTGGTACAGGGAAAGCTAAGATTCCCTACCACGCATTCAAGGATCATACCGACACGGAGGATATCGATGGGTACCTACAGGACTTTGAGCGATTATGCCAACTGCATAATATTAGTACCGCTGACCAAGTTCCCCTACTGGCTGGCAAGTTATCCGGGCGGGCCGCTGAAGCCTACCGCACCATACCAGATGAGGACAGCAGGGACTACCAGAAGGTAAAACAGGCCATCCTGACTAGGTATGCTATTACCCCGGAGGCATACCGACAGCGGTTCCGAGACCTGAAGAAGCTGGAGAAAGATACCCACACTGAGAGGGCGCATCGGCTAACCAGGGCCACTAAAGGCTGGTTGCAGGCAGCCCAAGTCACCCAGTTGGAAGACCTTTCACAACTCCTGTTGATGGAGCAATTCTTCCAAGGGGTGTCCACCAAATTGCAAAACTGGCTGAGAGATCAAAAACCGTGCACGGTACATACCGCAGCGACCTTGACCGACGAATACCAAGACGCTCGGAGAGCTCAACAAACACAGCAACGCTCCAGTATTGGGGTCACCCCAACCCCCACTGCAGCTCCCACACCTCTGCTACCCCGTCCTGGAGAGGGACTCCACCCCCTCCCCGATACCAGACTCGATCAGCTATCCGTTGCCATCTTTGTAACCAACAAGGGCACATTCAGAGAGACTGTCCCAGGAACAAGAACCAATCCACCTGGAACAACCAGAACAACTTGTCAAACAACCGGGCAGCTGTACACTGCTACCAGAACGAGCCCCGACTACAGACCCAACCCGCAGTCTTCCACAAGGAACCCTTGGGCATCTTATACGAGGTAAACCCAGTACAGGCCACTTCGGACAACCTACAAAGCCACCGCCAGGTGGTCTATATAGAGGGCCGACGTGTCCAAGGGCTGCGTGACTCTGGGGCCACCATAACCTTGCTCCGGCAACATTTAGTTTCCACCAATCAACTGACCGGAGACTGTGTAGCTGTCCGGGTGGCCGGGGGAGCCATTTACTAGATTCCCACGGCCAAAGTACACTTGGATTGGGGAGCAGGGTCGGGGAACGTAGAAGTGGGCCTTATGCAAAATTTGCCCGCAGACGTTATTTTGGGCAACGACTTAGGGGAGCTGACTTCAGCGTTTGCACCCTGAACCTCCCCACAAGCAGCACTGCCCGTGGTTACCCGACAATAGGCCCGCACCAACGCACTGGCTGATCACTCTGAGGCTCAGGTAAGCAATCACCCCCCTAATGTCTCTTGGGCCCCTCCACTAGAGTTTGGTAGCGAAGTGGCCACTGACCCCTCGTTGCAAGTATATAGGGATAAGGTAGACCAGAACCAGACGGGGTTGGAAGGAGAGAGGTACGGTTGGGACAAGGGGTTACTGTACAGGTATGCAGAGAAGATAGTGGCTGAATCTATTCCCCTGTCCGTTCAGCAGTTAATAGTACCTCAGAGGTATAGATGAGAACTGCTATGGGTTGTCCACGATATTCAGCTGTCAGGCCATCTAGGAGTTAGTCAGACGAAGCACCGCCTAACTCAGAATTTCTTTTGGCCAGGGATCACCAAAGATATTAGGCAGTATTGCCAGACGTGTGACACCTGCCAACGAGTAGGGAAAAGAGGAGACCGATATAAGGCGAAGCTACACTCCCTCCCCATAATAGAGAAGCCTTTTAGTCGAGTGGCGGTGGACCTCATTGGCCCCCTAGCCAAGCCTAGCCCCTTGGGGAAGAGGTATATACTCACGGTCGTGGATTATGCCACCCAATATCCCGAGGCGGTGGCTCTTGCTAATATTCATGCCGAGACCGTGGCGGATGCCCTCATCAAAATCTTCTCCCGCATGGGATTTCCCCGGGAGATTATTTTGAACCGGGGCACCCAGTTTACGGCCGAGATTACCCACCAGTTGTGGAGAGCATGTGGGGTGAAACCCATTGTAAATTCCGCTTATCACTGCCAGTCTAATGGGCTCTGTGAACGGTTTAACGGAACACTGAAACAGATGCTCCACACGTTCATAGATACCCAGAAGAACTGGGAGCGGTTTCTACCCCATTTGCTTTTCGCCTACCGGGAGGTACCTCAGGAGTCCACGGGGCTCTCTCCCTTTGAATTATTATTCGGAAGGAGGGTACGGGGTCCCCTAGACTTAATCCGAGAGCATTGGGAGGGGGAAGTCACTAGTGACGGTACTCCTATCGTACCATACGTGCTGGAGTTTAGGGAGCGCCTGGGGGCCCTGACTCGGACCGTCCGCTCTAACCTTCAGGCGGCTCAAACCCGTTTGCGCCGTTGGTATGATAGGGGCGCCAGGGACTGCAGTTTTCAGACTGGGCAGAAGGTGCTAATCTTAAAACCGGTCAAAAATGATAAACTGCAGGCCTCCTGGCAGGGCCCATACAAGGTGGTGGAACAAATCTGTGACACCACCTAGGTGATCGGCCCATGTACTGGAGCAGGTGGTAGACGCATGCTCCATGTAAATATGTTGAAGCCGTGCCATGAACGCGCAGAGGAGGTGAATGCTATTTGCGCCCCTGCCGCAAACGACGCAGACAGTTTACCTCTTCTTGACCTCCTAGGAATGAAGAACCGGAACGATGGTCTGGGAGAGGTACAATTGGGTGAGCGGTTAAGTCCTCGGGAACGAGCTCAAATAGCAGAGCTACTGCAGGAAAAGAGAGACACGTTCTCCAACGTGCCTGGATATACCCGTCTGGCCACCCATAGGGTAGAAACCCCAGGTCACCTCCCCATGCGTCAACCTCCTTACCGCATACCAGAATCGGTGAGAGAACATATGCGGAAGGAGATTGACGAGATGCTACAGTTAGGAGTGATTGAGCACTCAGACAGCCCCTGGGCCTCGCCGGTAGTTCTAGTGCCGAAGCGGGACGGCACGACCCGCTTCTGCTTAGACTACCGGAAACTTAATGATAAAACCGTCTCTGACGCCTACCCTATGCCCCGGATAGATGAGCTCCTGGATAAAATGGCTCGAGGCCAGTACTCGTCACCCCATTTGACCTGTACCAATTAAAGGTCATGCCATTCGGGATGAAGAACGCTCCGGCTACTTTCCAGCGAATGGTAGATCGGCTACTGGATGGGTCCCAAGAGTACGCATGCGCCTATTTAGACGACATAGCTATATTTAGCAGCTCCTGGGACGAGCATTTGAACCATATAGGGGCGATCTTAGATCGCATTAGGGAGGCAGGATTAACCCTTAAGCCTAGCAAATGTCATATAGGGATGGCGGAGGTCCAGTACCTAGGGCACCGAGTAGGTAGCGGGCAGCAGAAGCCTGAACCGGCCAAGGTAGAGGCCGTAGCCAAGTGGCCCACTCCCCGTACCAAGACCCAAGTGCTAGCCTTTCTAGGTACCGCAGGCTATTATAGGAAGTTCGTACCTAATTATAGTACCTAAATGATTTCTCGTCCATACAGACGCTTCTATGTTTGGATTGGGAGCCGTGCTGAGCCAAGTCGGGGCTGATGGCGGCGAGCATCCTGTGGCCTACCTAAGCAGGAAACTGTTACCCCGAGAAGTTAGCTACGCCGCTGTGACAGACCCTTCTGTCAGTACTGGAAGGGTTAACTCTGTTCAGCTTTGAGAAACTATATTTCTAAATACAAGTTGCTGGCTCCAGCCATAATCTAATTAGTGCTAAGCATTCTATTGTTTGATCACCTCCAGAGAGAAAACGCCTAAGTGATAAGAAGAGCCAAGAGTGTCTTGTGGTTGAAGTGTTTAAGTAATATAATTCTATTGTATCATGTCAAAAGGGCGCTTTTCCCTTTTATCTAATGTACAACATTCTTTCAACCCCCATCTGGGGGGGTCAGACCTGCATAAATACTAGGCATAGCCTTTTAATAAATAACATTCTGTTTTAAGCCTGAAATGTGGAGCTTGGTCTCATGTTTGAGGGGAAACTGATTGGGGTTGTGAATTGCTGATTGTCTATGCAGGACATTGTCATCTGGTATTAACCTTGGTATCCTGTTGGTACCGTAACAATTGGTGGCAAGCGACGGAATGAACCTTATCGCCCAGAAGAGCAACTACACAAGCCAGTAACCTCAGGAAGAGGGGGATTATTACAATACTGACTAAGATGGAAAGAGTACCAGGGACAGAAGGAACCAATGGGCCCAGCATAGCAGACAAAACCCCCGCAGAAGCAAGCTTTGATCGGGCGGTTAAAATAAGACTGGCACATTATGGCCCCAACCCATCTGCGGAAATTATCGACCGGGTCATAGCAGCTGTGGAGGCCAACCTACTTCGCCAAAGCGGCGCTGCAGCAGCCCAAGTCACAGCAACCCCAGTGGAAAAGGGAAAAGTAAATTTTGCAGCTTTTAAAAACTTCCTGGAAACAGAAGGAGAGATTGATGGGTACCTTGCGGATTTTGAGAGGCAATGTGCACTACACAAGGTACCCGCAGAGGACTGGGTCATGATATTATCCGGAAAATTATCCGGCCGGGCCAGTGAGGCTTTTCGGGCCATTCCAGATGAGGAAGTCGGGGATTATAATACTGTAAAAGAGGCTCTGCTCTCCAGGTATGCGGTTACACCGCAGGCATACCGGAGGCGGTTCAGAGACACTGTTAAATTAGCTGGTGATTCCTACCTTGAGTGGGCATGTAAGGTGCACTGCACAGCATCGCACTGGATGGCGGGGTGCCAAGCCGTGTCTGGGGAAGAGGTGCTGCAGCTATTCCTGTTGGAACATTGCTTCGACAAGTTATCAGCAGGAGTTAGAGAGTGGGTTCGGGACCGTAAACCCTCCACCCTGCATGAAGCGGCTCGCTTGGCAGATGAGTATACGGATGCCCGCAAACTGGACACTGCTACCACTAAGCCCCCTGCTAGAGTGGAGGACAGACCCCCAGTCACACCAGCAGCTGCCAGTTTCCAACCCCCGGCGCACCGCTATACCACACGGCCTCTGGCCACGAACTACCCTCAGAGAGCCTGGTTCAATTCGCGGGGCTACTCACAACCGATTCGGTGGTTTGGATGTAAGCAACTAGGACACAAAAGACCAGAGTGTCCCCTAAATGCAGCGAACCAAGCACAGTCCTGGAGAAGACCTGCCGGAGGAATCACACGTAACCCTCAGCCTGCGGCCCGCTACGTAGGGGCGCAAGAATGCTGGGGCATCCTACATGAGGCAGACCTTGTGCAAGCTGCCCACCGGAATAACCGGCAACTGGTTAAAGTGAATGGGAAGGAGGTCAGTGGTCTACGGGATACTGGTGCTACCATGACCTTGCTTCGAAAGAACTTGGTGCCTGAGAAACAGCACACAGGAGACACTGTGGCTGTGAGGGTAGCAGGGGGCACTGTGTTCCGCCTACCTGTTGCCAGGGTACATTTGGATTGGGGAGTGGGCGCTAGACCTGTGAATGTGGGGGTCATGAAGGATTTACCCGCTGATGTTCTCCTTGGAAATAACTTGGCCCCCCTTGTTTCTGCCTACGCTCCTATGGGTCCCACTGATGTTAACCTTGTGACTACCAGTGCCCAGATCCATGCAGCAGAGACTGACCCCCCTGCTGCTAAGCCCCAGGACGCTGAGCTCAGTAAATCTCTGTCCGCTATTGATACGTGGAAGTCCCGTTACAATGCGCTGATGAAGGAGAAGAGGAGCGCAGAGGAAAAAGCACGTTTAGAACAGGAATCTCTGCTAGACAGGCTGCACCGACAGACTGCAGAAAACACCAGCTTGAGAGTGGAACATGAAACATTAAAGACAAACTTAGTGACACTTGAGGAGAAGCTGACGCTGGCTCATAGTGAGGTGCAGCAACTCAAGGGCACCCTATGTCAGTATGAAGGGATTGTGGATACCTATAAAGAGCAGGTACAGAAAACTCGTAAGGAAGCTGATGGGATTTTGAAGGACTGTTTAGCCCTAGTCTGGGCAATGAGGAAGTTGAACCCTTGTTTGTATGGACAGGAATTCTCTCTCATAACGGGAATACAGATGGATTGTCCTGGCAAACTGACATGCCTACCACCTCCTAGTCCGGTCATCCCCAGGTTGACCCGCCAAAGGGTCAAGCCGGGTCTGCCGGAGTGTTTCACAAGGGGGGAGCTATGTGACAGACCCTTCTGTCAGTACTGGAAGGGTTAACTCTGTTCAGCTTTGAGAAACTATATTTCTAAATACAAGTTGCTGGCTCCAGCCATAATCTAATTAGTGCTAAGCATTCTATTGTTTGATCACCTCCAGAGAGAAAACGCCTAAGTGATAAGAAGAGCCAAGAGTGTCTTGTGGTTGAAGTGTTTAAGTAATATAATTCTATTGTATCATGTCAAAAGGGCGCTTTTCCCTTTTATCTAATGTACAACATTCTTTCAACCCCCATCTGGGGGGGTCAGACCTGCATAAATACTAGGCATAGCCTTTTAATAAATAACATTCTGTTTTAAGCCTGAAATGTGGAGCTTGGTCTCATGTTTGAGGGGAAACTGATTGGGGTTGTGAATTGCTGATTGTCTATGCAGGACATTGTCATCTGGTATTAACCTTGGTATCCTGTTGGTACCGTAACAGCCGCCATCGAAAAGGAATGCCTGGCCGTGGTGTGGGCCCTCAAGAAACTTCAGCCATATCTATATGGACAACAATTTTCCCTGCTCACAGATCACAACCCGTTGGTGTGGCTGAACAGGGTATCTGGAGACAATGCCCGGCTGTTGCGCTGGAGTTTGGCGCTGCAGCCGTTTGACTTAACAATCCATTACCGACCTGGGAAGCAAAACGGCAACGCCAACGTGTTGTCCAGACAAACTGAACTTGAACATTGATCTGTGAACACTCCTCCGGACCTCCCCAAGCCAATCCGTTGGGATCAGACTGGGTATACCGGCTTGGTTCTGGGGGAGCATTGTGGCAAACCCCGCCACTTATGAACTATGCAGGAATTGTTATTTAGGCTAATGGTTAAAATGTATGTTAAACTGTATGTTACTGTTTAAACTCCCTGCTGTTTCAGTTGGGAAACCCCTTGTAGGGGAGACTGTTTTTAAAAAGTGTTTGTTTTTCCGGTTGAAGAAAAAGTCGTTGTTGACTCCCAAGCTATGTGTCGTCTAGTTCTTGGTGGAAAGGGGTTATTATTACAATTACCAAGAGTAGTTACTTGCTTGTTTCTGCTTAACCAAAAGATATTACAGATCCTACTGCCTCTCTGCTACAATTACCAAGAGTAGTTATTTGCTTGTCTCTGCCTACCCAAAAGATATTACAGATCCTACTGCCTCTCTGCTACAATTACCAAGAGTAGTTACTTGCTTGTCTCTGCCTACCCAAAAGATATTACAGATCCTACTGCCTCTCTGCTACAATTACCAAGAGTAGTTATTTGCTTGTCTCTGCCTACCCAAAAGATATTACAGATCCTACTGCCTCTCCGCTACAATTACCAAGAGTAGTTACTTGCTTGTCTCTGCCTACCCAAAAGATATTACAGATCCTACTACCTCTCTGCTACAATTACCAAGAGTAGTTACTTGCTTGTCTCTGCCTACCCAAAAGATATTACAGATCCTACTGCCTCTCTGCTACAATTACCAAGAGTAGTTACTTGGTTGTCTCTGCCTACCCAAAAGATATTACAGATCCTACTGCCTCTCCGCTACAATTACCAAGAGTAGTTACTTGCTTGTCTCTGCCTACCCAAAAGATATTACAGATCCTACTGCCTCTCTGCTACAATTACCAAGAGTAGTTACTTGCTTGTCTCTGCCTACCCAAAAGATATTACAGAACCTACTGCTTTTCTGCTACAATTACCAAGAGTAGTTACTTGCTTGTCTCTGCCTACCCAATCAGCCAATCAGATTGAGCTCACATTCTATTGGCTGTTCCAATCAGCCAATAGAATGCAAGCTCAATCTGATTGGATCAGCTAATAGGATTGAACTTGAATCTGATTGGCTGATTGAATCAGCCAATCAGATATTTCCTACCTTAATTCCGATTGGCTGATAGAATCCTATCAGCCAATCGGAATTCGAGGGATGCCATCTTGGATGACGTCACTTAATGGAACCTTCATTCGTCGGGTAGTCATCGGTGAAGAAGGATGTTCAGCGCCGGAGGTCTTCAAGATGGAGCCGCTCCTCGTTGGATGGATGAAGATAGAAGATGCCGCTTGGATGAAGATGTCTGCCAGTCCGGATGTCCTCTTCTGCCCGGATAGGATGAAGACTTCTGCCGTTCTGAATGTCCTCTTCTGCCCCATCGGATGAAGAATTCGGCCCGGCTGGGTGAAGACGACTCAAGGTAGGGAGATCTTCAGGGGGGTAGTGTTAGGTTTATTTAAGGGGGGTTTGGGTGGGTTAGAGTAGGGGTATGTGGGTGGTGGGTTTTAATGTTGGGGGGTTGTATTTTTTTTTTTAACAGGCAAAAGAGCTGATTACTTTGGGGCATGCCCCACAAAAAGCCCTTTTAAGGGCTGGTAAAAGAGCTGATTACTTTGTAATGTAGAATAGGGTAGGGACTTTTATTATTTTTTTTTTTTTTTTTTTTATTAGGGGGCTTAGATTAGGTGTAATTAGTTTGAAATTCTTGTAATATTTTTTTTATTTTCTGTAATTTAGTGTTTGTTTGTTTGTTTTTGTAATTTAGTTTAGTTTATTTAATTGTATTTTATTGTAGGTATTGGTAGTTAATTTATTTAATTAATTTAATGATAGTGTAGTGTTAGGTTTAATTGTAACTTAGGTTAGGATTTATTTTACAGGTAATTTTGTAATTATTTTAACTAGGTAGCTATTAAATAGTTAATAACTATTTAATAGCTATTGTACCTAGCTAAAATAAATACAAAGTTGCCTGTAAAATAAATATAAATCCTAAAATAGCTACAATATAATTATTCGTTATATTGTAGCTATATTAGGGTTTATTTTACAGGTAAGTATTTAGTTTTAAATAGGAATACTTTAGTTAATAAGAGTTAATTTATTTAGTTAGATTAAAATTATATTTAATTTAGGGGGGTGTTAGGGTTAGGGTTAGACTTAGCTTTAGGGGTTAATACATTTATTATAGTAGCGGCGAGGTCCGGTCAGCAAATTAGGGGTTAATACTTGAAGTTAAGTGGTGGTGACATGGGGGGGGCAGATTAGGGGTTAATAAATATTATGTAGGTGTCTGCGATGTTGGGGGCAGCAGATTAGGGGTTCATAGGGATAATGTAGGTGGCGGCGGTGTCCGGAGCGGCAGATTAGGGGTTAATAGTATAATGCAGGTGTCAGCGATAGCGGGGGCGGCAGATTAGGGGTTAATAAGTGCAAGGTTAGGGTTGTTTAGACTCGGGGTTAATGTTAGGGTGTTAGGTGCAGACTTAGAAAGCCTTTCCCCATAGGAAACAATGGGGCTGCGTTGGGAACTTAACTCTGCTTTTTTGCAGGTGTTAGGTTTTTTTTCATCCCAAACTGCCCCATTGTTTCCTATGGGGGAATCGTGCATGAGCACATTTTGCCAGCTTACCGCTACCATAAGCAACGCTGGTATTAAGGGTTGAAGTGGCGGTAAATTCGGGTCAACGCATCCTTTTTGGAGCCTAACGCAGCCCCTCAGACAACTCTAAATACCAGCGTTGTTTGGAAGCAGCGGTAGGAAAAAAAGCTGCGTTAGCTACGCGGGTCTTTACCGACAAAACTCTAAATCTAGGCCATAGTTTTTATATTTTTAGTATTAAAAAAATATTTTATATGATTTATTATTAGTGGTTTTCATATTAAATCCACAAGTGAGCTGTGATATCTCTCAGGAAATGTATGGGGGTAGGGAGTCTTGCATCTTGCCTGGTAAATTTGTGGCATTTAGCTGGCATTCATGTGAGTAGGGGAACTGATTGAACAGTTTTAATATGGTATATGATGAGTGGCATAAATAATAGAAGGGAGTCATGTGGCAGAAAACTGTAATAAGTGGTTGTAAAAGGCCCTTAAAGGGCCATAATACCCAAATGTTTAAACACTTGAAAGTGATGCAGCATAGCTGTAAAAAGCTGATTAGAAAATATCACCTGAACATCTCTATGTAAAAAAGAAAGATATTTTACCTCAAAAGTTCCTCAGTAGCCACCTCCCATTGTAAAGGATTTCTAAGCAGCATTTTAGTGTGTCTGTCCTGGGACATCTGAAGGGACTAGCATCGTGCACTCTCATATTATTTCACCAATCAGGTAAAGGAAGTTTACTATGAAATCTCATGAGAGTTAAGTTAAATCTCATGAGATCACAGTAAGAGTTCATGACCTCAGCACTGCTGATGCTGAATGGCTGCTGTTCATTTCTTCATTTTTTTTAATTTGTTTACCTGCAGCTGGGAGCAGCTGAGTATAACTTTTTACACAGAACTTACTCTGCTGAGCTGAGGAGATTGTGAGGTAAAATATCTTCCTTTTTTACATAGAGATGCTCAGGTGATATTTTCCTGTCAGCTTTTTACAGTTATTCTGCATCAGTTTCAAGTGATTTAGCATATGAGTATTATGTCCCTTTAATCTTAATCAAATGTAGTGTATTACTGGCACACAGTAAGTAGGAGCAGGGGGCCACTCCATCTTGTCAAGTACAACTGGCATATAATATTAATAAAACATTTTATTCAACTATTATATATTTTACTCATGTAAAAGTCACATGGAAGTGTGTGTGTGTATCTGAGTGTGTGTGTGCTTGTCTGTATATATTTGTGGATTAGCCAGCCTCTTAGTGTGTATTCCTGTGGGTGTTTGTGTATGTGTGAGTGAGGATGTATGTAGCTTCTTGTCTGTGCTTTTTGGGTGCCTCTTTGTGTGCACGTGGTGCCTGGTTTTGTGTGTGTTGGTTCCTATGTGTATATGGTATCTGATGGTGCTTGTGTGCTGTGCGTGCCTGTGTGTATCTGTTTGTGTGTGTCTGTGTGAGTCTTCTTGTATATCTCTGTGTGTGATTCTGTACGTGTCTGTTTATGTGTGTGTCACTGTGTGTGTGTGTCTTATGTGTTAGTGCCTCTATGTCTGAGTGTGTTGCTGTGTGTATGTCAATCAATGTTTGTGAGTGTGTGTTTCTATGTATGTGTGGGGGCCCCTGATTAATGGTTTTGTAAGGGGCTGTACAAGGATGTCAGTAGTATGCTAGGGCTGTACATGGATGTTAGTAAAAATAAATATACATATTTTTTCCCATTAAAATTCTGTTTTTATAATCTTATTTTTTTAGACCTAGATTTGGAGTTTGGCGTTAGCCGTGAAAACCAGCGTTAGAGGCTCCTAACGCTGGTTTTAGGCTACCGCCGGTATTTGGAGTCACTCAAAATAGGGTCTAACGCTAACTTTTCAGCCGCGACTTTTCCATACCCCTCCACCTGCCTACACTTATTAACCCCTAATCTGCCGAGCGGACCTGAGCGCTACTATAATAAAGTTATTAACCCCTAATCCGCCTCACTAACCCTATAATAAATAGTATTAACCCCTAATCTGCCCTCCCTAACATCGCCGACACCTAACTTCAATTATTAACCCCTAATCTGCCGACCGGAGCTCACCGCTATTCTAATAAATGGATTAACCCCTAAAGCTAAGTCTAACCCTAACACTAACACCCCCCTAAATTAAATATAATTTTAATCTAACAAAATTAATTAACTCATTAAATAAATTATTCCTATTTAAAGCTAAATACTTACCTGTAAAATAAACCCTAATATAGCTACAATATAAATTATAATTACATTGTAGCTATTTTAGGATTAATATTTATTTTACAGGCAACTTTGTAATTATTTTAACCAGGTACAATAGCTATTAAATAGTTAAGAACTATTTAATAGTTACCTAGTTAAAATAATTACAAAATTACCTGTAAAATAAATCCTAACCTAAGTTACAATTAAACCTAACACTATACTATCATTAAATTAATTAAATAAAATACCTATAATTACCTACAATTAAACCTAACACTACACTATCAATACATTAATTAAATACAATATCTACAAATAACTACAATGAAATAAACTAACTAAAGTACAAAAAATAAAAAAGAACTAAGTTACAAAAAATAAAAAAATATCTACAAACATAAGAAAAATATTACAACAATTTTAAACTAATTACACCTACTCTAAGCCCCCTAATAAAACAACAAAGCCCCCCAAAATAAAAAATGCCCTACCCTATTCTAAATTACTAAAGTTAAAAGCTCTTTTACCTTACCAGCCCTGAACAGGGCCCTTTGCGGGGCATGCCCCAAGAAGTTCAGCTCTTTTGCCTGTAAAAAAAAAATACAATACCCCCCCCACCAACATTACAACCCACCACCCACATACCCCTAATCTAACCCAAACCCCCCTTAAATAAACCTAACACTAAGCCCCTGAAGATCATCCTACCTTGTCTTCACCTCACCAGGTATCACCGATCCGTCCTGGCTCCAAAATCTTCATCCAACCCAAGCGGGGGTTGGCGATCCATCATCCGGTGGCTGAAGAGGTCCAAAAGAGGCTCCAAAGTCTTCATCCTATCCGGGAAGAAGAGGCGATCCGGACCGGCAACCATCTTGATCCAAGCGGCATCTTCTATCTTCATCCGATGACGACCGGCTCCATCCTGAAGACCTCCACCGCGGACCCATCTTCTTCCGGCGACGTCCAACTGAAGAATGACGGTTCCTTTAAGGGACGTCATCCAAGATGGCATCCCTCGAATTCCGATTGGCTGATAGGATTCTATCAGCCAATCGGAATTAAGGTAGGAATATTCTGATTGGCTGATGGAATCAGCCAATCAGAATCAAGTTCAATCCGATTGGCTGATCCAATCAGCCAATCAGATTGAGCTCGCATTCTATTGGCTGAGCTCAATCTATTGGAACCGTCATTCTTCAGTTGGACGTCGCCGGCAGAAGATGGGTCCGCGGTGGAGGTCTTCAGGATGGAGCCGGTCGTCATCGGATGAAGATAGAAGATGCCGCTTGGATCAAGATGGTTGCCGGTCCGGATCGCCTCTTCTTCCCGGATAGGATGAAGACTTTGGAGCCTCTTCTGGACCTCTTCAGCCACCGGATGATGGATCGCCAACCCCCGCTTGGGTTGGATGAAGATTTTGGAGCCAGGACGGATCGGTGATACCTGGTGAGGTGAAGACAAGGTAGGATGATCTTCAGGGGCTTAGTGTTAGGTTTATTTAAGGGGGGTTTGGGTTAGATTAGGGGTATGTGGGTGGTGGGTTGTAATGTTAGTGGGGGGGGTATTGTATTTTTTTTTTACAGGCAAAAGAGCTGAACTTCTTGGGGCATGCCCCGCAAAGGGCCCTGTTCAGGGCTGGTAAGGTAAAAGAGCTTTTAACTTTAGTAATTTAGAATAGGGTAGGGCATTTTTTATTTTGGGGGGCTTTGTTGTTTTATTAGGGGGCTTAGAGTAGGTGTAATTAGTTTAAAATTGTTGTAATATTTTTCTTATGTTTGTAGATATTTTTTTATTTTTTGTAACTTAGTTCTTTTTTATTTTTTGTACTTTAGTTAGTTTATTTCATTGTAGTTATTTGTAGATATTGTATTTAATTAATGTATTGATAGTGTAGTGTTAGGTTTAATTGTAGGTAATTGTAGGTATTTAATTTAATTAATTTAATGATAGTATAGTGTTAGGTTTAATTGTAACTTAGGTTAGGATTTATTTTACAGGTAATTTTGTAATTATTTTAACTAGGTAACTATTAAATAGTTCTTAACTATTTAATAGCTATTGTACCTGGTTAAAATAATTACAAAGTTGCCTGTAAAATAAATATTAATCCTAAAATAGCTACAATGTAATTATAATTTATATTGTAGCTATATTAGGGTTTATTTTACAGGCAAGTATTTAGCTTTAAATAGGAATAATTTATTTAATAAGAGTTAATTAATTTCGTTAGATTAAAATTATATTTAATTTAGGGGGGTGTTAGTGTTAGACTTAGCTTTAGGGGTTAATCCATTTATTAGAATAGCGGTGAGCTCCGGTCGGCAGATTAGGGGTTAATAATTGAAGTTAGGTGTCGGCGATGTTAGGGAGGGCAGATTAGGGGTTAATACTATTTATTATAGGGTTAGTGAGGCGGATTAGGGGTTAATAACTTTATTATAATAGCGGTGCGGTCCGCTCGGCAGATTAGGGGTTAATAAGTGTAGGCAGGTGGAGGCGACGTTGAGGGGGGCAGATTAGGGGTTAATAAATATAATATAGGGGTCGGCGGTGTTAGGGGCAGCAGATTAGGGGTACATAGGGATAATGTAAGTAGCGGCGGTTTACGGAGCGGCAGATTAGGGGTTAAAAATAAAATGCAGGTGTCAGCGATAGCGGGGGCGGCAGATTAGGGGTTAATAAGTGTAAGGTTAGGGGTGTTTAGACTCGGGGTACATGTTAGAGTGTTAGGTGCAGATGTAGGAAGTGTTTCCCCATAGCAAACAATGGGGCTGCGTTAAGAGCTGAACGCGGCTTTTTTGCAGGTGTTAGGTTTTTTTTCAGCTCAAACAGCCCCATTGTTTCCTATGGGGGAATCGTGCACAAGCACGTTTTTGAGGCTGGCCGCTTGCGTAAGCAACTCTGGTATTGAGAGTTGAAGCTGCGTTAAAAATGCCTAACGCAGCCTTTATGTGGACTCTCAATACCAGAGTTATTTTTATGGTGCGGCCAGAAAAAAGCCGGCGTTAGTTTTTCGGGTCGTTACCGACAAAACTCCAAATCTAGCCGATAATTTCTTATGTGCTTTGCTTCCCTTGTATTTTAACTATTAGATATAGAATTTCATAGTGGGCAGGGTTTTAGTACTTGGGCCACTGAATTGTACTCGCCCCCTGGTTCCAAAACTGCCAGTCATCTCCTGCATTTTGTATGCATTAGTTGCATTAGGGTGTTTCTGGTTTTAACATGTGGTCAGATTGTTTGGAAGCCTTGTTTGTGTGCTTGCAAGTATTTTATCCCGCCTGGGTCAGAATTCAGTCTACACCAAAATCGCTATTATTTAAAACGAAGAATAATGCCTTTACAACCCATTCCCCAGCTTTGCACAATTAACATTGTTATATTAATATACTTTATAACCGTTTAATCTCTAACGCCTAGATTTAGAGTTCTGCGTTAGCCGTCAAAACCAGCGTTAGGGGGTCCTAACGCTGGTTTTGGCCGCCCGCTGGTATTTAGAGTCAGTCAGGAAAGGGTCTAACGCTCACTTTCCAGCCGCAACTTTTCCATACCGCAGATCCCCCTACGCCATTTGCGTATCCTATCTTTTCAATGGGATCTTTCTAACGCCGGTATTTAGAGTCTTGGCTGAAGTGAGCGTTAGAAATCTAACGACAAGACTCCAGCCGCAGAAAAAAGCCAGGAGTTAAGAGCTTTCTGGGCTAACGCCGGTTCATAAAGCTCTTAACTACTGTGCTCTAAAGTACACTAACACCCATAAACTACCTATGTACCCCTAAACCGAGGCCCCCCCACATCGCTGCCACTCTATTTAATTTTTTTAACCCCTAATCTGCCGACCGCACACCGCCGCAACCTACATTATCCCTATGTACCCCTAATCTGCTGCCCCTAACATCGCCGACCACTACATAATATTTATTACCCCCTAATCTGCCCCCCCAACGTCACCGCTACCTACCTACAATTATTAACCCCTAATCTGCCGAACGGAACTCACCGCTACTATAATAAATGTATTAACCCCTAAACCGCCTCACTCCAGCCTCAAAAACCCTATAATAAATAGTATTAACCCCTAATCTGCCCTCCCTAACATCGCTGACACCTAACTTCAAGTATTAACCCCTAATCTGCCGACCGGACCTCGCAGCTACTCTAATAAATGTATTAACCCCTAAAGCTAAGTCTAACCCTAACACTAACACCCCCCTAAGTTAAATATAATTTAAATCTAACAAAATAAAATAAATCTTATTAAATAAATTATTCCTATTTAAATCTAAATACTTACCTGTAAAATAAACCCTAATATAGCTACAATATAAATAATAATTATATTGTAGCTATTTTAGGATTAATATTTATTTTACAGGCAACTTTGTATTTATTTTAACCAGGTACAATAGCTATTAAATAGTTAAGAACTATTTAATAGCTACCTAGTTAAAATAATTACAAAATTACCTGTAAAATAAATCCTAACCTAAGTTACAATTAAACCTAACACTACACTATCAATAAATTAATTAAATAAACTATCTACAATTAAACCTAACACTACACTATCAATAAATTAATTAAATAAACTATCTACAATTATCTACAATTAAATCAACTAAACTAAATTACAAAAAAAAACAAACACTAAATTACAAAAAAAACCACACTAAATTAAAAAAAATAAAAAAAGATTACAAGAATTTTAAACTAATTACACCTACGCTAAGCCCTCTAAAAAAATAACAAAGCCCCCCAAAATAAAAAAATGCCCTACCCTATTCTAAAATAAAAAGTTAACAGCTCTTTTACCTTACCAGCCCTTAAAAGGGCCTTTTGCGGGGTATGCCCCAAAGTAAACAGCTCTTTTGCATTTATAAAAAACATACAATCCCCCCCCCAACATTACAACCCACCACGCACATACCCCTAATCTAACCCAAACCCCCCTTAAAAAACCTAACACTAAGCCCCTGAAGATCTTCCTACCTTGTCTTCACCATGCCGGGTATCACCGATCCGTCCAGAAGAGGGTCCGAAGTCTTCATCCTATCCGGCAAGAAGAGGTCCAGAAGAGGCTCCGAAGTCTTCATCCTATCCGGCAAGAAGAGGAGATCCGGACCGGCAAACATCTTCATCCAAGCGGCATCTTCTATCTTCTTCCATCCGGCGCGGAGCGGGACCATCTTGAAGCAGCTGACGCGGATCCATCCTCTTCTAACGACGTCCTAAGTCCGAATGAAGGTTCCTTTAAATGACGTCATCCAAGATGGCGTCCCTCGAATTCCGATTGGCTGATAGGATTCTATCAGCCAATCGGAATTAAGGTAGGAAAAATCTGATTGGCTGACTGAATCAGCCAATCAGATTCAAGTTCAATCGGATTGGCTGATCCAATCAGCCAATCAGATTGAGCTCGCATTCTATTGGCTGTTCCGATCAGCCAATAGAATGCGAGCTCAATCTGATTGGCTGATTGGATCAGCCAATCGGATTGAACTTGAATCTGATTGGCTGATTCAATCAGCCAATCAGATTTTTCCTACCTTAATTCCGATTGGGACGCCGATAGCCGATTAGTGCATGCGCATTTGTTAGCAATATCGGGAACGAGCTTTGAAGACTACGTGTAGAGTGGGTGGGACCGCTCTATACGAAATGACTACAAAATCCAGGAAGAGGAGGGTGGGAGGAGTAAAGCCAATAACGGTAGGGAAATAAATAAGGTAAATATAAATGATTAGATCCAAGTAAAGACCAAACAAAACAGGCGAAAATGATATATTGAACATATAGAGTATTAGGATATTTTGAAATGAGGAACACTTTACTTTCACTTTAAGACAGGTTTTGTGCTTCTTAAAGGCGCAGTAGCGTTTTTTATATTGCTTGTAAACTTATTTTAAAGTGTTTTCCAAGCTTGCTAGTCTCATTGCTAGTCTGTTTAAACATGTCTGACACAGATTAATCTGTTTGTTCATTATGTTTGAAGGCCAGTGTGGAGCCCCATAGAAATATGTGTATTAAATGTATTGATTTCACTTTAAATAATAAAGGTCAGTCTTTATCTGTAAAAGAATTATCACCAGACAACGAGGGGGAAGTTATGCCGACTAACTCTCCTCACGTGTCAGTACCTTCGCCTCCCGCTCAGGAGGCGCGTGCTAATATGGCGCCAAGTACATCAGAGACGCCCATAGCAATCACTTTACAGGACATGGCTACAATCATGAATAATACTCTGACAGAAGTATTATCTAGGTTGCCAGAATTAAGAGGGAAGCGCGATAGCTCTGGGATTAGGACAGAGCGCGCTGGTGCTGTGAGAGTCATGTCCGATACTGCGTCACAGTTTGCAGAACATGAGGACGAAGAGCTTCATTCTGTGGGTGACGGATCTGATCCAGGGAAACTGGATTCAGAGATCTCTAATTTTAAATTTAAGCTTGAGAACCTCCGTGTATTGCTAGGAGAGTTTTTAGCTGCTCTAAATGACTGTAACACAGTTGCAATTCCAGAGAAATTGTGTAGGCTGGATAGATACTATGCGGTGCCGGTGTGTACTGACGTTTTTCCTATACCTAAAAGGCTTACAGAAATTATTAGCAAGGAGTGGGATAGACCCGGTGTGCCCTTTTTCCCACCTCCTATATTTAGGAAAATGTTTCCAATAGACGCCACTACTCGGGACTTATGGCAGACGGTCCCTAAGGTGGAGGGAGCAGTTTCTACTTTAGCTAAGCTTACCACTATCCCGGTGGAGGATAGTTGTGCTTTTTCAGATCCAATGGATAAAAAATTAGAAGGTTACCTTAAGAAAATGTTTGTTCAACAAGGTTTTATTTTGCAGTCTCTTGCATGCATTGCGCCTGTCACTGCTGCTGCGGCATTCTGATTTGAGTCTCTGGAAGAGGCCATTCACACAGCTCCATTGGATGAAATTATGGACAAGCTTAAAGCACTTAAGCTAGTTAATGCATTTGTTTCTGATGCCATTGTACATTTAACTAAACTAACGGCTAAGAACTCCGGATTCGCCATCCAGGCGCGGAGAGCGCTATGGCTTAAATCCTGGTCAGCTGACGTGACTTCTAAATCTAAATGACTTAATATTCCTTTCAATGGGCAGACCTTATTCGGGCCCGGCTTGAAAGAAATTATTGCTGACATTACTGGAGGTAAGGGTCATACCCTTCCTCAGGACAGGGCCAAATCAAAGGCCAAACAGTCTAATTTTCGTGCCTTTCGAAATTTCAAGTCAGGAGCAGCATCAACTTCCTCCGCTCCAAAACAGGAAGGAACTGTTGCTCGTTACAGACAGGCCTGAAAAACTAACCAGTCCTGGAACAAGGGCAAGCAGGCCAGAAAACCTACTACTGTCCCTAAGACAGCATGAAGGAACGGCCCCCTATCCGGAAACGGATCTAGTGGGGGGCAGACTTTCTCTCTTCGCCCAGACGTGGGCAAGAGATGTCCAGGATCCCTGGGCGTTGGAGATCATATCTCAGGGATATCTTCTGGACTTCAAGGCTTCTCCTCCTCGAGGGAGATTCCATCTATCAAGGTTATCAGAAAACCAGTTAAAGAAAGAGGCATGCCTACGCTGTGTACAAGACCTCCTAGTAATGGGGGTGATCCACCCTGTTCCGCGGACGGAACAAGGGCAGGAATTTTACTCAAATCTGTTTGTGGTTCCCAAGAAAGAGGGAACCTTCAGACCAATCTTGGACCTAAAGATCTTAAACAAATTCCTAAGAGTTCCATCATTCAAAATGGAAACTATTCGAACCATCCTACCCATGATCCAAGAGGGTCAGTACATGACCACAGTGGACTTAAAGGATGCCTACCTTCACATACCGATTCACAAAGATCATTATCGGTACCTAAGATTTGCCTTTCTAGACAGGCATTACCAGTTTGTGGCTCTTCCCTTCGGGTTAGCTACGGCCCTGAGAATCTTTACAAAGGTTCTGGGCTCACTTCTGGCAGTTCTAAGACTGCGAGGCATAGCGGTGGCTCTGTATCTAGACGACATCCTGATTCAGGCGTCAAGCTTTCAAATTGCCAAGTCTCATACAGAGATAGTTCTGGCATTTCTGAGGTCGCATGGGTGGAAAGTGAACGTGGAAAAGAGTTCTCTATCACCACTCACAAGAGTCTCCTTCCTAGGGACTCTTATAGATTCTGTAGAGATGAAAATTTACCTGACGGAGTCCAGGTTATCAAAACTTCTAAATGCTTGCCGTGTCCTTCATTCCATTCCACGCCCGTCAGTGGCTCAGTGCATGGAAGTAATCGGCTTAATGGTAGCGGCAATGGACATAGTGCCATTTGCACGCCTGCATCTCAGACCGCTGCAATTATGCATGCTAAGTCAGTGGAATGGGGATTACTCAGATTTGTCCCCTCTACTAAATCTGGATCGAGAGACCAGAGATTCTCTTCTCTGGTGGCTTTCTCGGGTCCATCTGTCCAAGGGCATGACCTTTCGCAGGCCAGATTGGACGATTGTAACAACAGATGCCAGCCTTCTAGGTTGGGGCGCAGTCTGGAACTCCCTGAAGGCTCAGGGATCGTGGACTCAGGAGGAGAAACTCCTCCCAATAAATATTCTGGAGTTAAGAGCAATATTCAATGCTCTTCTAGCTTGGCCTCAGTTAGCAACACTGAGGTTCATCAGATTTCAGTCGGACAACATCACGACTGTGGCTTACATCAACCATCAAGGGGGAACCAGGAGTTCCCTAGCGATGTTAGAAGTCTCAAAGATAATTATCTGGGCAGAGTCTCACTCTTGCCACCTGTCAGCGATCCACATTCAAGTCAGGAGCAGCATCAACTTCCTCCGCTCCAAAACAGGAAGGAACTGTTGCTCGTTACAGACAGGCCTGAAAAACTAACCAGTCCTGGAACAAGGGCAAGCAGGCCAGAAAACCTACTACTGTCCCTAAGACAGCATGAAGGAACGGCCCCCTATCCGGAAACGGATCTAGTGGGGGGCAGACTTTCTCTCTTCGCCCAGACGTGGGCAAGAGATGTCCAGGATCCCTGGGCGTTGGAGATCATATCTCAGGGATATCTTCTGGACTTCAAGGCTTCTCCTCCTCGAGGGAGATTCCATCTATCAAGGTTATCAGAAAACCAGTTAAAGAAAGAGGCATGCCTACGCTGTGTACAAGACCTCCTAGTAATGGGGGTGATCCACCCTGTTCCGCGGACGGAACAAGGGCAGGAATTTTACTCAAATCTGTTTGTGGTTCCCAAGAAAGAGGGAACCTTCAGACCAATCTTGGACCTAAAGATCTTAAACAAATTCCTAAGAGTTCCATCATTCAAAATGGAAACTATTCGAACCATCCTACCCATGATCCAAGAGGGTCAGTACATGACCACAGTGGACTTAAAGGATGCCTACCTTCACATACCGATTCACAAAGATCATTATCGGTACCTAAGATTTGCCTTTCTAGACAGGCATTACCAGTTTGTGGCTCTTCCCTTCGGGTTAGCTACGGCCCTGAGAATCTTTACAAAGGTTCTGGGCTCACTTCTGGCAGTTCTAAGACTGCGAGGCATAGCGGTGGCTCTGTATCTAGACGACATCCTGATTCAGGCGTCAAGCTTTCAAATTGCCAAGTCTCATACAGAGATAGTTCTGGCATTTCTGAGGTCGCATGGGTGGAAAGTGAACGTGGAAAAGAGTTCTCTATCACCACTCACAAGAGTCTCCTTCCTAGGGACTCTTATAGATTCTGTAGAGATGAAAATTTACCTGACGGAGTCCAGGTTATCAAAACTTCTAAATGCTTGCCGTGTCCTTCATTCCATTCCACGCCCGTCAGTGGCTCAGTGCATGGAAGTAATCGGCTTAATGGTAGCGGCAATGGACATAGTGCCATTTGCACGCCTGCATCTCAGACCGCTGCAATTATGCATGCTAAGTCAGTGGAATGGGGATTACTCAGATTTGTCCCCTCTACTAAATCTGGATCGAGAGACCAGAGATTCTCTTCTCTGGTGGCTTTCTCGGGTCCATCTGTCCAAGGGCATGACCTTTCGCAGGCCAGATTGGACGATTGTAACAACAGATGCCAGCCTTCTAGGTTGGGGCGCAGTCTGGAACTCCCTGAAGGCTCAGGGATCGTGGACTCAGGAGGAGAAACTCCTCCCAATAAATATTCTGGAGTTAAGAGCAATATTCAATGCTCTTCTAGCTTGGCCTCAGTTAGCAACACTGAGGTTCATCAGATTTCAGTCGGACAACATCACGACTGTGGCTTACATCAACCATCAAGGGGGAACCAGGAGTTCCCTAGCGATGTTAGAAGTCTCAAAGATAATTATCTGGGCAGAGTCTCACTCTTGCCACCTGTCAGCGATCCACATCCCAGGCGTGGAGAACTGGGAGGCGGACTTTCTAAGTCGCCAGACTTTTCATCCGGGGGAGTGGGAACTTCATCCGGAGGTGTTCGCTCAACTGATTCATCGTTGGGGCAAACCAGAACTGGATCTCATGGCGTCTCGCCAGAACTCCAAGCTTCCTCTTTATGGATCCAGGTCCAGAGACCCGGGAGCGGCGCTGATAGATGCCCTAGCAGCCCCTTGGGTTTTCAACATGGCTTATGTGTTTCCACCGTTTCCGCTGCTGCCTCGACTGATTGCCAAGATCAAACAGGAGAGAGCATCGATGATTCTGATAGCGCCTGCGTGGCCACGCAGGACCTGGTATGCAGACCTAGTGGACATGTCGTCCTGTCCACCATGGTCTCTGCCCCTGAGGCAGGACCTTCTAATACAAGGTCCTTTCAACCATCCAAATCTAATTTCTCTGAAGCTGACTGCATGGAGATTGAACGCTTGATCCTATCAAAGCATGGCTTCTCAGAGTCAGTTATTGATACCTTAATACAGGCACGGAAGCCTGTTACCAGAAAAATCTACCATAAGATATGGCGTAAATACTTATATTGGTGCGAATCCAAGAGTTACTCATCTAGTAAGATTAGGATTCCTAGGATATTGTCCTTTCTACAAGAGGGTTTGGAAAAGGGCTTATCTGCTAGTTCGTTAAAGGGACAGATTTCTGCTCTGTCTATTCTTTTGCACAAACGTCTGGCAGAAGTTCCAGACGTCCAGGCTTTTTGTCAGGCTTTGGCCAGGATTAAGCCTGTGTTTAAAACTGTTGCTCCTCCGTGGAGCTTAAACTTGGTTCTTAAAGTTCTTCAAGGTGTTCCGTTTGAACCCCTTCATTCCATTGATATTAAGCTTTTATCTTGGAAAGTTCTGTTTTTGATGGCTATTTCCTCGGCTCGAAGAGTCTCTGAGTTATCTGCCTTACATTGTGATTCTCCTTATCTGATTTTCCATTCAGACAAGGTAGTTCTGCGTACTAAACCTGGGTTTTTACCTAAGGTAGTTTCTAACAGGAATATCAATCAAGAGATTGTTGTCCCATCATTGTGCCCTAATCCTTCTTCAAAGAAGGAACGTCTTTTGCATAATCTGGACGTAGTCCATGCCCTGAAGTTCTATTTACAGGCAACTAAAGATTTTCGTCAAACTTCTTCCCTGTTTGTCGTTTACTCTGGACAGAGGAGAGGTCAAAAAGCTTCGGCAACCTCTCTCTCCTTTTGGCTTCGTAGCATAATACGCTTAGCCTATGAGACTGCTGGACAGCAGCCCCCTGAAAGAATTACAGCTCATTCTACTAGAGCTGTGGCTTCCACCTGGGCCTTTAAGAATGAGGCCTCTGTTGAACAGATTTGCAAGGCTGCGACTTGGTCTTCGCTTCACACCTTTTCAAAATTTTACAAACTTGACACTTTTGCTTCTTCGGAGGCTGTTTTTGGGAGAAAGGTTCTACAGGCAGTGGTTCCTTCCGTTTAAGTTCCTGCCTTGTCCCTCCCATCATCCGTGTACTTTAGCTTTGGTATTGGTATCCCATAAGTAATGGATGACCCGTGGACTGAACACACTTAACAAGAGAAAACATAATTTATGCTTACCTGATAAATTTATTTCTCTTGTAGTGTATCCAGTCCACGGCCCGCCCTGTCTTTTCAAGGCAGATCTAAATTTTAATTAAAACTCCAGTCACCACTGCACCCTATGGTTTCTCCTTTCTTGTTTTGTTTCGGTCGAATGACTGGATATGACATGTGAGGGGAGGAGCTATATAGCAGCTCTGCTGTGGGTGATCCTCTTGCAACTTCCTGTTGGGAAGGGAATATATCCCACAAGTAATGGATGATCCGTGGACTGGATACACTACAAGAGAAATACATTTATCAGGTAAGCATAAATTATGTTTTAACTTAGGGGGGGTGTTAGTGTTAGGGTTAGACTTAGCTTTAGGGGTTAATACATTTATTAGAGTAGCGGTGAGGTCCGGTCGGCAGATTAGGGGTTAATAATTGTAGGTAGGTGGCGGCAACGTTGGGGGCGGCAGATTAGGGGTTAATAAATATAATATAGGGGTCAGCGGTGTTAGGGGCAGCAGATTAGGGGTACATAGGGATAACGTAGGTTGCGGCAGTGTACGGAGCGGCAGATTAGGGGTTAAAAATAATATGCAGGGGTCAGCGATAGCAGGGTCGGCAGATTAGGGTTTAATAAGTGTAAGGTTAGGGGTGTTTAGACTCGGGGTTCATGTTAGGGTGTTAGGTGCAGACTTAGGAAGTGTTTCCCCATAGGAAACAATGGGGCTGCATTAGGAGCTGAACGCTGCTTTTTTGAAGGTGTTAGGTTTTTTTTCATCTCAAACTGCCCCATTGTTTCCTATGGGGGAATCGTGCACGAGCACGTTTTTTAAGCTGGCCGCGTCCGTAAGCAACGCTGGTATTTAGAGTTGCAGTGGCGGTAAATATGCCTGTACGCTCCCTTTTTGGAGCCTAACGCAGCCCTTCAGAGAACTCTAAATACCAGCGTTGTTTAAAAGTTGCGGGGGGGAAAAACCATGCGTAGCTAATGCACCCCTTCTAACGCAAAACTCTAAATCTAGGCATAATGTTTTTAATATTTTTCTTCTTTCTTTTTCAGAGTTTCATCTGTGATGAATTACCTTTTTTTTAAATTTAATTTATTTTCTTGTCAATAAAATTTTTTTCATACTATATTTTCTATTTTTTGTATTAAAATACATATTCTTAGCGACATATCTCTATCACAGTAAGATAAGAAGAAATATATCCATCTAATCCGACAAGTAAACAAAATATTACTCCCATGACTGTTAGTCATCTATTTGACAAGCACATGCCTGATATAAAATATAATAATTTTGGTTAATTTATTGAATGAAAATTATCTACACAGCTTATTCAGATAATGTTAAAGTCAAGTATCTTAAACATTTTAATTTTGAGTTAAATACATCTATGCTTTTACTGTGTGATTTACAGATGTTAAAATCATAAAATGTTTATGACGAGGAAATGTAGTCTAAATTATACAGAACAACTTTGTTCATTTCACTTTTAATAAATGAAAGTGTTTAACTTACGTTAAAGTGACAGTGTAGTTGAATGTTAGATTTACATTATAATATCTGTAATCTTCCTTAGGTATCCAAAAACATTATTATAGCCATTAGAAGATATCTCATTCACAGTGGGGCAAACAATACAGAAGGTAATACAAATATGCTTGATTCTCATGTTATACTAAGTTTGAGAAAGGGATGTGCATAGGTTTATGATCAGCAAAGCATTACTGGGAAATATCTACTTATTTGTGGGTGGCCAACAATGCATAGTTACAATGTTTAGACAGATGTATTTAGATCAAGTTCAAGACTGCATATTAGCTCATGAAAGGGAAGGTATTTCAAAAGCGTTTCTTTCTGGAATCATAAATAAAATAGAATTAAATGTTAATGTTGAAAATTCTATCATCGATTTTAAATCATTCTTTTTGGATTATTTCCTTTACAACCATATCTAGATATGCTCAGTAGCTGAAGATTGGTGGATGCACAGAGATGCATTGTGTGATTGGCTCAACCATGTGCATTGCAATTTATTCTGTTAAGTATATCTAAAGATTAATCTAAATTGATAGTTACATTTTAAAGTATAAAAATGTATTTTCTCTGCGGATCATTTTAAGAAAATATTTAGTTGTAATGTACCTTTAAAAATAAAGACGCCATTACCCAATAACATATGTGAGCAGTTCAGACAAATACAAGCTTGAGGTTTATTTACTAACATGTATTTTAACATTTATAAAAAGATTATACAAGTTCCGGACATTATAACCAGAAATTACGCATTTCAGAAATCTCGTGTGGGAAACGTATCTTGCAACACGAGATTCGCATCTTTAAAAATTAGATTTGAATGTCACACAATAGTACACAATCGATGTGCATTATAAATAGATTTAATAGAGCAATGTCAATACTTCACAATAAGTCACAAAATGTATTTAATAAACAATAAATACATACAATGTAAAATTTGTATTAATAAAACTTATTTGTATTAAAGAACCTGAAAGATATTAAACATCAAAATGTGTAAAACATTTAATAATGTGACTGGATTATATTTCCAATTTTTTTTTCACTGATATTACATCTGCGTCACACATATCCGCATAACAATCCCATGAGTTACAAATAAGTCTCCATGAAAAATGTAGTAACAGCATCCCCAAGAGGTATGTGTATGGAAGTTACTAAGATATGAAACATTAAGGAACAACCAATCAGAGTGCATCACTGTTACAGCACCCCCAGGCCTAAAAAGGGTTAAACCGCCGTTTAGTAGATCTTCCCTTACAGAGACACAGGCAGCTACCGCAGAACACCAAACTACCGAACCGGAACCTCACGAATAGCTGCTAGCAGCTGAACAGGAAAAGCACCCCAGCGACTTACACTCCTGGCAATCAGTCTCTAACAGCATACAGTAAATCCCCAAGAACGTGACAAAGCTCCGTGTTGGGGGTCAAGCAGTGAACAGAACTGAGGCAACACTCAGTTTTCTGAACCCAAAAATTAACACTTTATTTGAAAGCAGCACACAGATTTATACACCCTGGCATTCCAGATTTACAGAGCTTCAGGTTACATAGGGAATTGGTTAAACAGTAAAGCAAACATATGAACAATACATCAAACCTCTAACAATTGTCTATTCACAGGTAAAACAGATTAGCATATCAAGTTATTTAACTGGGGAATAAAGTTTACTCAGACATTCTGATGTTGGGCAGTCTAGTTAACATAATCACACAGGAACACAATCAGTTTACCCAGACAGACTCTTGAGACACAATCAGATTAGAAACGTAATTAAAATACATCTTATTACAGAATATAAGAATAGCTCTTATTAACTATTAAGTCCTTTATGTCCACTTGCTTTATAGAGTCACAATTGCTCCCACAAGGGGCACTCACACCCTGTACCCATCCTGTATTTATGGATACAGGGTGACATGGACATAAGACAGAGTTATGAAAGTACATGGGGTGTCCAGCATATAAAATTCCACATTTCCATGAAGTCTCTGGGTATCCTTAAGCCCATGTACCTCCAGCCCAAAGAATGTTCCATAACAGGCCCTCAGATCTTGGTGACTCACGTCACAGTCTTTATAGGGGAAAATCAAACATTTCAACATGGGGCCATAGTCTAAAGGCAGAAGGCTGGCAACCATGTTCCTCCAATGCACAGTGGCGGGATTGGTCTTGTCACATCTCTCCCCTTTTCCAAACAGACTAACAGGGTATCTGACCTCCTGCCGGTCAGTGCCCTGGTTAGTCCAGCAACCCACCCATAAAACACAATTAGTAGTACAGCCCACCCACAATAAATGGTTACTTCACCTGAGTACGGGGAAAACTTGTCCATGTCCAGGTGCCTCACCACAGCTGTGTGGGGGACTGGTACACTGAATTGGTGGGTTGCGAGGTGGGCAGAGACCAGCTGTACTCTGCCCGGGTGCCAGCACTACCACAGAAGTAGCGTGGTGGGAGCCTGGTTGCTGGAGGGGGAGACCGACTGTCTCCCCTTTGGATACATAGCTGTGCTGCTGGAGGGGGAGACTGATCGTCTCCCCTTTGGCTAAACAGCCCTGTTGCTGGGGGACAGGACCGACTGTCCCTACCCCCTGTGCTGTAAATGCAGAGACCACAGTCCCATCTGCACGGTTATGGGGCTTACTGTCTCCCCCTGGTGCGTTAAGCTGCCGCTGGGGAGAGAGGGTAACAAGCTCCTCTCCCATACATACTTCCAGCCGCTGGGGAATGGAGACTGGGCTCCCAATCCCCTGCATCTCACTCTGCTGATGGGGGGCAGAACCGACTGTCTCTGCCCCCTGTAACTCAGCCTGCCGCTGGGGAATGGAGACTGGGCTCCCAATTCCCTGTGTATCCCTCTGCTGCTGGGGGACAGGACCAACTGTCTCTGCCTCCTGTAACTCAGCCTGCCGCTGGGAAATGGAGACTGGGTTCCCAATTCCCTGCATATTCCTCTGCTGCTGGGGGACAGGACCAACTGTCTCTGCCCCCTGTAACTCAGCCTGCCGCTGGGGAATGGAGACTAGGCTCCCAATTCCCTGCATATTCCTCTACTGATGGGGGACAGGACCAACTGTCTCTGCCCCCTGTAACTCAGCCTGCCGCTGGGGAATGGAGACTGGGCTCCCAATTCCCTGCAGGACCGGTGGAGAGACCTCGGTCCCATCTCCACCGGCCACCTACGGTCCTTCCCAGTAAATCTCCACAATATCTTCCCAGCTGAACGGGTCTGGATCTGGGTCTGTCACCTTGCTGTCCTGCTGAGCCTTCCCAATGGAGTGGAAGAGATCTTGGTAGTCCTGCTCCAGTTCCCACTCCAGGGTTGCTAGGTCTTGCTCTACCTCATGGGGTCATCCCAGTCATGCCTAGCATCCCTCTCGTTGAAAATGTCCTGAAGTCTGGTCTGCGCAGGGCTCCCGAAGTCAGGCTCTGCAAAGGACTCCCATAACAAGCCAGGACCATCAAACTCCTCTCCCTCTGGCTTGTCATGTTCGTCTGTCCAGGTTATATACTGTGCCATATACCACCAGAGCGCCTGGTAGGCATCCTCCAGCCATAGCTCCTGCCATACCCGGTGCTCTAGTTCCTTCACCCATTCCTCCAGGGGCTGCTCTCCCAGGAAGGGCATCCACAGGGCCACTTGCTTCTGCAACCGCTGCTCTTCACTGGGGAGACTCTCACCCAGCTGGTATTGTACATTATCCAGGGCCTGGTACCAGATGCCTTTCCTTAATGCATCCCGGCCATCCAGGTCCTCCTCCTCGTATAACAATGCTGGTTCCATTCTCTTGCTTTTAGGGTCACTGTACTGGGAAATGCGTTGCCCCCAACTTGTAAATCCCCAGAATGGTGTCTCTTGTAGCTGTCCTTCTGGCTGTGGGAATGATCCCGCCGCTGCCACCACTTATAATGGACTGTTTTGCACACAAGGGGTTACACTCCTGGCAATCAGCCTCTAACAGCATACAGTAAATCCCCCCAAGAACAAGACAAAGCTCCGTCTTGAGGGTAAAACAGGAATACCTTTGCTCTTCACTGGGGAGACTCTCACCCCGCTGGTATTGTACATTATCCAGGGCCTGGTACCAGATGCCTTTCCTTAAAGGGCCATTATGCACTCAATAAAATATGGGCTAATTAAATAAAGCTGTCAGCCGTATTTAGTCAGTTCAGGATTTAACCCAACTGCTAGCGTGGATATTAAAACACACGCTGGCACACTGAGAAATATCCAGGACGTGACCCACTCAGGAAACAAAATAAGCAGGGTATCAGAACTTCCCAAAAGAATAGTAATTCAAAATATCTTCTTGAGGATAGAATTGATTTACAGGAGATAGCGTTCCTTTCTCAGGAAAGTAGAAACAAACAAAGCTTATGTCCCTTTAAGCAGGTTGATAGTGGATAAATGAATATGTTTCTTTTTTGCAGGTTTGCAACAAACTAAGAATGTCCCTTTAAGCAGGTTGTTAGCAAACAAAATAATAATGTCCTTTTAGCAGAAATAAAGCAAACAAAAATAAAGTCCCTTTAAGCAGGTGTCCGCAAACAAATGTTAATGTCCTTTTAAGCAGGATTGTCAGCAAAGAAATGATAATGTCCTTATTAGCAGGATTAAAGCAAACAAAGATAATGTCCCTTTAAACAGGTGTCCGCAAACAAATGATAATGTCCTTTAGGCAGGTTAGCAGGCAAACAAGATTTGGAAGCAAGAGGCATTGGCAAAACAATGTCAAGAAGGATAGGGTCAGATTTCACAAGATTGTACTCACTTAGACAGGGACCGGCAGAAGAGAACAAACGGGCACTGAGTAAATCTCCCGCCGAGATTTAAAGGCAGAGAGAGGCTGCCACGTCATAGGGGTTGTCAGAGAATGCGTCACGTTGCCTAGCAACGTGACGTAGGAACCCAGAAGAGATCCGGGAGCCGCGGCGACACGGCGATGAACGGTGAATTCATGACATCACCCCCCCCTCAAGGACCCCTCCGGGGGACAGGACCAGGCCTAGTAGGGTGAAACTTGTGAAAGGCCTTAATTAAGGCAGGAGCACGCACCTGCCGGGCAGGTTCCCAGGATCGTTCTGTAACAGGATAACCTTTCCAATGAATGAGATAATACAGTTCCTTACCACGAAGTTTGGAATCCAGGATGTGACTGACCTCAAATTCAGGTTGGCCATGAATCAAAAGAGGTGGAGGTTTGAGCAGAGGTTTAGAATACCTATTAGATAATACAGGTTTCAAAAGAGATACGTGAAATACCGTATGGGCTTTGAGGGTCTTGGGCAGAGCAATTCGGTAAGCAGTAGGACATACTTGACCCAGTATTCGGAAAGGACCCACATATCGTGGTCCCAATTTGGTGGAAGGCTGTTTGAGGCGAAGATGACGTGAAGAAACCCAAACCTTATCGCCAGGCCGATATTTGGGAGCCCTCCGTCGCCGAAGATCAGAATAGAACTTATAACGTTCAGAAGCCTTGGAAAGAAGAAGGCGTATCTTCTTCCAATGACGAGTTAACCTCCTGGCGGATAGATCAGAAGCAGGATTTTCAGTGGAAGAGGTGTGTAGAGGAAATGTTCTGGGTTGAAATCCATAGGCTGCATGAAAAGGAGAGGTCCGAAGAGAGGAGTTGTAACGTGTGTTATGAGCCAATTCTGCTAGTGGAAGGTAACCAGTCCAATTAGAATGATGATGATCCACATAATGCCTCAAATAAGTTTCAAGGCACTGGTTAACCCTTTCGGTTTGGCCATTAGACTCCGGATGATGTGAAGTAGACAAAGAGATAGTTGTTCCAAAGTGTTTACAGAGTGATCTCCAAAACCGAGAAACAAATTGTACTCCTCTATCCGAAACAATGTTCAGAGGGAAGCCATGTAATCTCACAATGTGTAAGAGAAAAAGTTCGGAAAGTCTTTTGGCAGATGGTAAACCAGGTAAAGGAATGAAGTGAGCTGTCTTAGTGAACCTGTCAACAACCACCCAGATAGTGTTGTTTCCAGCTGAAAGAGGAAGATCGGTAATAAAATCCATGGATAAATGGGTCCAAGGCTGATGAGGAATGGGTAACGGTTGAAGCAAACCGGAGGGAAGTTGACGAGGAGTCTTATTGCTGGCACACTGTGTACATACTGAGACATAATCTGTAACATCTTGAGACAGAGTAGGCCACCAGACATGTTGCTTGAGCCTTCGAGCGGTGTTACTGATGCCAGGATGTCCAGAGAGAGGACTGTCGTGAGCCCAATATAGAATCTTGGAACAAAGACGTTTAGGAACAAAGAGTAGGCCATCAGGAGGTTTGCAAGACAAAGGAAGATCCTTTTGAGCAGATTGTAAGTCATGTAACCACGAGGTTGATAACTGGGCTAAGACTTTATGAGGTTGAAGTATGGTACCAGATTCAGGAGTTGAAGTATCTTGAAATTGTCTGGAAAGGGCGTCAGCCTTGATGTTCTTAGAACCGGGAATATAAGACAGATTGTAATGAAAACGTGAGAAGAACAAAGACCAACGTGCTTGTCTGGAGTTCAGTCGTTTGGCCGTTTGAAGATAGAGAAGGTTTTTATGATCTGTGAGTATAGTAAACGGCAAAGAAGTGCCTTCCAACCAATGCCTCCATTCATCCAGTGCCATTTTAATAGCAAGTAACTCCTTATTACCTACATCATAATTTAATTCAGAAGGAGAAAATTTCTTGGAGAAGAATCCCACAGGGTGGATCTTTCCTGTGTCAGGTATACGTTGGGAAAGAACAGCCCCAGCAGCAACTGAAGAAGCATCCACTTCAAGAATAAATTGAAAATCCGGATTTGGGTGACGCAGGATAGGTGCAGAAGAGAAAGCTTTTTTGAGAGAATCAAAAGCTTCAACAGCTTCAGGAGGCCAATCTTTACAGTTTTGTCCTTTCCTGGTGAGAGACGAAAGAGGTGACGTTATAGTAGCAAAACCTTTGATGAATTTCCTGTAATAACTGGCAAATCCCAGGAAACGTTGCAGAGCTTTAAGAGAATCAGGTTTAGGCCACTCCAAAATGGCAGAGAGTTTAGTTGGATCCATTTCAAATCCTGATTCAGAGATTACATATCCCAAAAAGGGAATGGACCTTTGATGAAAAGAACATTTCTCCAGTTTGGCAAATAGATGGTTATCTCTTAAACGTTGAAGTACTTTCCTGACGTGATGTATATGATCTTGGTAGTTTTGAGAAAAAATTAATATATCGTCAAGGTAAATGATAACAAAAATATTCAAGAAATCCCGAAAAATCTCATTCACGAAGTGTTGAAAAACAGCAGGGGCATTACACAGCCCAAACGGCATGACAAGATACTCATAATGCCCAAATCGAGTGTTAAAGGCTGTCTTCCACTCATCACCCTTGCGCATACGGATAAGATTGTATGCTCCACGGAGATCGAGCTTGGTAAAAATGGTGGAACCTTGAAGATATGTGAATAATTCAGGTATTAGGGGTAAAGGATAACTGTTCTTGATGGTAATTTGATTTAACCCTCTGTAATCGATACAAGGTCGCAGTCCGCCATCCTTCTTTCCCACAAAGAAGAACCCAGCCCCTACAGGAGAAGAGGAGGGTCGAATGAATCCTCTGGCCAAATTATCTTTGATATATTCTTCCAAGGCTACATTTTCAGGCCTAGAAAGTGGGTAAGTTTTGCCTCGAGGATAAGGAGCTCCAGGAAGAAGATCAATAGGGCAATCAAATGAACGATGAGGAGGAAGACGTTCTGCTTCTTTTTTAGAAAAGACATCGACAAAATCTTGATACTGCGTAGGTAGAGGACCAGAAGTGTCGGTAGTAAGAGCAATAGTGAGTGGTATTTTAGTAAGTGGTTGAAGACAGTTAGTATGGCAAGATAATCCCCAGGAGGTGAGTTCACCATGGGTCCAAGAAAAGGTAGGATTATGTAACTGAAGCCAAGGAAGACCCAGGATTATGGGAAATTGAGGAGTAGTAATCACATCAAAACATATCCTCTCACAATGAAGTACTCCGACAGAAAAAAGTATGGGTATAGTAGTAAACTGGATGAGTCCGGAACCCAAAGGATCTCCACTAACAGTAGAGACGGAAACTGAAAACTTCTTTCTTAGTAAGGGAATAGTGTGAGTAGACACAAAAGTGGAGTCAATGAACACTCCTCCAGCACCAGAATCAATAAGAGCTTGGGTATGAATCTTGTTATCACCCAATTGAAGGGTTACAGGAACAAAGAATTTATTATAGAGGGAATGAACTTGTTTTTGGCTTAACTTAGTTCCCTGGACAGAAGTTAAGCCCTGGCTTTTACTGGCCTGGTAGGACAATCCCTTAATAAATGCCCTTTAAGGCCACAGTATAGACACAGGCCAAGAGAACGTCTTCTCAAACGCTCAGTTTCGGTTAATTTTATGGTTCCTACTTCCATAGGTTCAGCTTGATCAGGAGAAGGAGAGGCAGTTGTTACCGGGTTAGAAAAACGAGGAGCCAGACGAAAAGGAGTTCGAGTTGAGGACCTCTGATTTCTTTCTCTTTCTTGTTGGCGTTCACGATATCTAGAATCAAGACTGATGCAAAGATTTATTAAGGCTTCTAGGGAGTCTGGAAGTTCCCGATACACCAATTCATCTTTGAGACGTTCTGAAAGTCCTTTGCGAAAAGCTGCTCTAAGAGCTCCCTGATTCCAATTAGTTTCAGATGCAAGAGTGCGGAACTCAATGGCATATTGAGACACTGATTGACCACCCTGACGTAGGTCTAATAGAGAAGCTTCAGCAGCGGAAGTCCTTCCAGGTTTGTCAAACACGTTAGAAAAAACAGAAAGAAAAGCATCCACATCCTGAAGTATAAGATCATCTTTTTCTAACAGAGGTGATACCCAGGCCAAAGCTCTTCCTTTCATTAAGGAAATAAGGAATGTAATCCGAGATGAGGGAGTAGCAAAAAGGGTAGGACTGTTACGAAAGTGAAGTCGACATTGATTCAAAAAACCCCTACAATCTTCAGGATTCCCATCATATTTATCTGGAAGAGGAATCCTAGGACTCAAATGTCCTTGTGATTGGTTGTTGGGAATAGGAGGAGGAGATGCCTCAATGTTAGGATTGGGAGGGATAGGAGCAACCAAGCTCTGTAATAATGTAGTGATTTGATCCAGCTTAGTATCCAAGGATTGCAAGTGGGTAGCATGAGATCCCAGTAACTGTCCCTGGTGAGTCACGGCCATGGATAATTCAGTGGGGTCCATTTATGGCCCGTTTGTAATGTCAGCCGTATTTAGTCAGTTCAGGATTTAACCCAACTGCTAGCGTGGATATTAAAGGGATACTGTAAGTAAATATTTTCTATGCCTGTTACTAACTAACTACCCCAAATACGCTTTTTATCAATAGCATTTCATTAACATATCTCTACCGTATATCAGAAATCTTGTCTGCAAATTTAATTGTTTTCCAAACCCACTCTGTGGGTATCCTTTGCTCTGTACCAATCCGTTTACAATACCTAGGTTTCAAAATGGCGCTTTAAACACAAAGTTATTGGTTTAAGTATTTTGAACATGCAGTGCTGAAAATAGTGGGCAGGATAACGTGACATCATCGGCGAATAAAAGATATAACTTTTAGAACGTTATGAAACTTCGTTTTGGAGAAAATATAGGTCAGTAGGTTTTAATTAATGTTTATTAACTTTAATATGTTAGTTGTTTAGCTTAAAAATTATAACAGAAAGTAATCCTTTAAAACACACGCTGGCACACTGAGAAATATCCAGGACGTGACCCACTCAGGAAACAAAATAAGCAGGGTATCAGAACTTCCCAAAAGAATAGTAATTCAAAATATCTTCTTGAGGATAGAATTGATTTACAGGAGATAGCGTTCCTTTCTCAGGAAAGTAGAAACAAACAAAGCTTATGTCCCTTTAAGCAGGTTGATAGTGGATAAATGAATATGTTTCTTTTTTGCAGGTTTGCAACAAACTAAGAATGTCCCTTTAAGCAGGTTGTTAGCAAACAAAATAATAATGTCCTTTTAGCAGAAATAAAGCAAACAAAAATAAAGTCCCTTTAAGCAGGTGTCCGCAAACAAATGTTAATGTCCTTTTAAGCAGGATTGTCAGCAAAGAAATGATAATGTCCTTATTAGCAGGATTAAAGCAAACAAAGATAATGTCCCTTTAAACAGGTGTCCGCAAACAAATGATAATGTCCTTTAGGCAGGTTAGCAGGCAAACAAGATTTGGAAGCAAGAGGCATTGGCAAAACAATGTCAAGAAGGATAGGGTCAGATTTCACAAGATTGTACTCACTTAGACAGGGACCGGCAGAAGAGAACAAACGGGCACCGAGTAAATCTCCCGCCGAGATTTAAAGGCAGAGAGAGGCTGCTACGTCATAGGGGTTGTCAGAGAATGCGTCACGTTGCCTAGCAACGTGACGTAGGAACCCAGAAGAGATCCGGGAGCCGCGGCGACACGGCGATGAACGGTGAATTCATGACATCACCCCCCCCTCAAGGACCCCTCCGGGGGACAGGACCAGGCCTAGTAGGGTGAAACTTGTGAAAGGCCTTAATTAAGGCAGGAGCACGCACCTGCCGGGCAGGTTCCCAGGATCGTTCTGTAACAGGATAACCTTTCCAATGAATGAGATAATACAGTTCCTTACCACGAAGTTTGGAATCCAGGATGTGACTGACCTCAAATTCAGGTTGGCCATGAATCAAAAGAGGTGGAGGTTTGAGCAGAGGTTTAGAATACCTATTAGATAATACAGGTTTCAAAAGAGATACGTGAAATACCGTATGGGCTTTGAGGGTCTTGACAAAATGACAAAAGCATTAAAAGAAAATAAAGTTTTAAATTAACATGTATTATCAATTTTGCTGCTTAAGGTCCTAAAAATGATGTTAAAGTTTAAAGTCCTCTGACTTCATGAGAATACATTCGTAGTACCCAGTAGCTACAGAGCAAGGCTTTTTTCCACACTCCCTAACTTGTGTTTAGACAGCGCTCCTGCTGGAGCGGTCTCTGTAATGTGCTTTGTAGTGCAGTAATATGTTGAAAGGCAGAAACGATGTAGATATACACAGAAGCTGCAGAATTCCACTTCCCTTTCCCTCTCCGGTTTCCACAGATCTCCTCCAGTCTCTGCACACCCTTATAAATGCCGTGGTAACCGGGAGGGGGGAGGGAAGTGGATTTCCTGCAGCGTTAGAACGGACTGTGTGAAATCAGCAGATGCAGATATACACAGAAGCTACTAAACTCAGCAGCATATTTTCCCTTCTGTCCATTCTAAAGCTGCAGGAATTCAACTTCTCTCCCCCCTCCCGGTTACCACGGCATTTAATTAGAGTGTGCAGAGACTAGAGGAGATCTGTGGTAACCGGAGGGGGAAAGGGAAGTGGAATTCTGCAGCTTCTACATAATTTCTGCCTTTCAACATATTACTGCACTACAAAGCACATTACACAGACCGCTCCAGCAGGAGCGCTGTCTAAACACAAGTTAGGGAGTGTGGAAAAAAGCCTTGTTCTGTAGCTACTGGGTATTACGAACGTATTCTTATGAAGTCAGAGGACTTTAAACTTTAACATCATTTTTAGGACCTTAAGCAGCAAAATTGATAATACATGTTAATTTAAAACTTTATTTTCTTTTAATGCTTCATTTAATTAGCCCATATTTTTTTGAGTGCATAATGGCCCTTTAATGCATCCCGGCCATCCAGGTCCTCCTCCTCCTCGTATAACAATGCTGGTTCCATTCTGTTGCTTTTAGGGTCGCTGTACTGGGACATGCGTTGCCCCCAACTTGTAAATCCCAGGAATAGTGTCTCTTGTAGCTGTCCTTCTGGCTGTGGGAACGATCCCACCTCTGCCACCACTTGTAACGGTATAGCCCGGATATCGAGGGTTAATACCAGATGAAAGATGCCCCTAATAGAGGAATAGCAACTCACGAACCCAGTTAATACACCAAATGGGGAAAATACACGAGATCCTTCTCTCCTGGAACAGGCAAAAGAATAATTCAAATTAGCAATTCCCCCTAAACACGAGACCAAGCTCCGTCTTGAGGGTAAAACAGGTATCTCTTTATTGAGGGCTACATGCCCGGTATTTAATCAGGTCTCCCACCTGGTGGACAAGTATAGTACATTAGTCAATCGCAGTGGCTCAGGCATAAACGCTCCCCTTGGTACCATTGAACCCCTCCTCCCTATCCTGGAGATAATTGGGAAGAAATCCAACTATCTCCATGGCTAGAGGAAAACACCCTTTTACAGGATACAATAAAGATAAATTGCATAAACAATTAAACAATCAAACACAAGAAAACAATTGTCTATTCACAGGTAAAACAGATTAACATATCAAGTTAATTAACTGGGGAAGAACGTTTACTCAGACAATCTGATGTTGGGCAGTCTAGTTAACATATCACACAGGAACACAATCAGTTTATCCAGACAGACTCCTGAGACACAATCAGATTAGAAACGAAAATAAAATACATCTTATTACAGAATATAATAACAGCTCTTATTAACTATTAAGTCCTTTATACCCACTTGGTTTTTAGAGTCACAATTGCTCCCACAAGGGGTACTTACACCCTGTACCCATCCTGTATTTATGGATACAGGGTGAAATGGACATAAGACAGAGTTATGAAAGTACATGGGGTGTCCAGCATATAAAATTCCACATTTCCATGCAGGCTCTGGGTATCAATAAGCCCATGTACCTCCAGCCCAAGGAATGTTCCATAACAGGCCCTCCAATGCACAGTGGCGAGATTGTTCTCATCACAAGCACACACATGAGCACGCAGACTCACACATTAGCACACACATGAGCATGCAGACTCACACATGAGCACACACATGAGCACAGACTCACACATGAGCATGCAGACTCACACATTAGCTCACACATTAGCACACACATGAGAATGCAGACTCACACATTAGCACACACATGAGCATGCAGACTCACACATGAGCATGCAGACTCACACATTAGCACACACATGAGCATGCAGACTCACACATGAGCACACAGACTCTCATACATGTGTACATAGACTCACAAATTAGCACACACGTGAGCATGCAGACTCACACATTAGCACACACATGAGCAAAGACTTACACATTAGCACACACATGAGCATGCAGACTCACACAATAGCACACATATGAGCATGCAGACTCACACATTAGCACACAGACTCACACATTAGCACACACATGAGCAGTGCACGCAAAATCACAAATTAGCACACACATGAGCAGTGCACGCAAAATCACAAATTAGCACACACATGAGCATGCAGACTCACACATTAGCACAAACAACCATGCAGAACACATTAGCACACACTTGAGCATGCAGACTCACACATTAGCACACACATGAGCACGCAAACTCACACATTAGCACACACATGAGCATGCAGACTCACACATTAGCACACAGATGAGCATACAGACTCACACATTAGCACACACATGAGCACGTAAACTCACAAATTAGCACACACATGAGCATGCAGACTCACACATTAGCACACACATGAGCACGCAGACTCACATGTTAGCACACACATGAGCATGCAGACTCACACATTAGCACACGCATGAGCACAGACTCACACATGAGCATGCAGACTCACACATTAGCTCACACATTAGCACACACATGAGCATGCAGACTCACACATTAGCTCACACATTGGCACATGCATGAGCACAGACTCACACATTAGCGCACACATGAACACACAGACTCACTCATTGTCAAACACATGAGCACGTAAACTCACAAATTAGCACACACATGAGCATGCAGACTCACACATTAGCACACACATGAGCATGCAAACTCACAAATTAGCACACACGAGCATGCAGACTTACACATTAGCACACACATGAGCATGCAGACTTACACATTAGCACACACACACACATTAGCACACACATGAGCACGTAAACTCACAAATTAGCACACACATGAGCATGCAGACTCACACATTAGCACACACATGAGCACAGACTCACACATGAGCACACAGACTCACACATGACCCCACAGATGAGCACAGGCGCACACAGATAAGCACACAGAAGCAAATACCCTCATACATGTGTACATAGACTCACAAATTAGCACACACGTGAGCATGCAGACTCACACATTAGCACACACATGAGCAAAGACTTACACATTAGCACACACATGAGCATGCAGACTCACACAATAGCACACATATGAGCATGCAGACTCACACATTAGCACACAGATGAGCATGCAGACTCACACATTAGCACACAGATGAGCATACAGACTCACACATTAGCACACACATGAGCAGTGCACGCAAAATCACAAATTAGCACACACATGAGCATGCAGACTCACACATTAGCACAAACAACCATGCAGAACACATTAGCACACACTTCAGCATGCAGACTCACACATTAGCACACACATGAGCACGCAAACTCACACATTAGCACACACATGAGCATGCAGACTCACACATTAGCACACACATGAGCATGCAGACTCAAACATTAGCACACACATGAGCATGCAAACTCACACAATAGCACACACATGAGCATGCAGACTCACAAATTAGCACACACATGAGCATGCAGACTCACACATTAGCACACACATGAGCATGCAAACTCACACAATAGCACACACATGAGCATGCAGACTCACACATTAGCACACACATGAAAATGCAGACTCACACAATAGCACACACATGAACACGCAAACTCACACATTAGCACACACATGAGCATGCAGACTCACACATTAGCACACACATGAGCATGCAAACTCACACAATAGCACACACATGAGCATGCAGACTCACACATTAGCACACACATGAACATGCTGACTCACATATTAGCACACACATGAGCACGCAGACTCACACGTTAGCACACACATGAGCATGCAGACTCACACATTAGCACATGCATGAACACACAGACTCACTCATTGTCAAACACATGAGCACGTAAACTCACAAATTAGCACACACATGAGCATGCAGACTCACACATTAGCACACACATGAGCATGCAAACTCACAAATTAGCACACACGAGCATGCAGACTTACACATTAGCACACACATGAGCATGCAGACTTACACATTAGAGCACACACACACATTAGCACACACATGAGCACGTAAACTCACAAATTAGCACACACATGAGCATGCAGACTCACACATTAGCACACACATGAGCACAGACTCACACATGAGCACACAGACTCACACATGACCCCACAGATGAGCACAGGCGCACACAGATAAGCACACAGAAGCAAATACCCTCATACATGTGTACATAGACTCACAAATTAGCACACACGTGAGCATGCAGACTCACACATTAGCACACACATGAGCAAAGACTTACACATTAGCACACACATGAGCATGCAGACTCACACAATAGCACACATATGAGCATGCAGACTCACACATTAGCACACAGACTCACACATTAGCACACACATGAGCAGTGCACGCAAAATCACAAATTAGCACACACATGAGCAGTGCACGCAAAATCACAAATTAGCACACACATGAGCATGCAGACTCACACATTAGCACAAACAACCATGCAGAACACATTAGCACACACTTGAGCATGCAGACTCACACATTAGCACACACATGAGCACGCAAACTCACACATTAGCACACACATGAGCATGCAGACTCACACATTAGCACACACATGAGCATGCAGACTCAAACATTAGCACACACATGAGCATGCAAACTCACACAATAGCACACACATGAGCATGCAGACTCACAAATTAGCACACACATGAGCATGCAGACTCACACATTAGCACACACATGAGCATGCAAACTCACACAATAGCACACACATGAGCATGCAGACTCACACATTAGCACACACATGAAAATGCAGACTCACACAATAGCACACACATGAACACGCAAACTCACACATTAGCACACACATGAGCATGCAGACTCACACATTAGCACACACATGAGCATGCAAACTCACACAATAGCACACACATGAGCATGCAGACTCACACATTAGCACACACATGAACATGCTGACTCACATATTAGCACACACATGAGCACGCAGACTCACACGTTAGCACACACATGAGCATGCAGACTCACACATTAGCACATGCATGAGCACAGACTCACACATTAGCACACACATGAGCATGCAGACTCACACATTAGCACACACATGAGCACGCAGACTGACACATTAGCACACACATGAGCATGCAGACTCACACATGAGCACGCAGACTCACACATTAGCACACACATGAGCACTCAAACTCACACATGACCACACAGATGAGCACAGACATACACAGATGAGCACAAAGACGCAAACACACTCACACATGAGCACACAGACTCACACATTAGCACACACATGAACTGTCAAGGTATATGTAAGGTTTAATAAATATATATATATATATATATATATATATATATATATATTTTAATCATATATTCAAGTGAGGACAGTAAAACATTTGCTCTAATCAACTTAAAACAATCACTTAAAGGAATTTGTAAAAGTGATTTTGAGAAAGAACAGAATTTATCATTTGAGACAGGATGAGTCATAAAAGGTAATTTAAAAGGATAGATTGTCAAATAGATGACACCATACAGTGAGTGGAGATGGAGTGTCTGGAATATCCTTTTGAGACTTGATGAGATGGAGATTAGAATGCTGGAATCTCAAAGGTACATACCCATACATGGGCTTCCTGCCTGCTAGAGGATCTCTGCCTGAGAAAGGGGTCTGAGAACACAGGCATATTAAGGAAATTATGGCTTTTAACAGCTGCCTGTTAAGTGACCCCTGTGAACTAAAGACACATGTTAAGATGTAACTTTGAAATACAGCAAATAAACATTTTTGAATGTATGCCTCAGAATGTATTAAACATAGAAATTTGGGAGATTGCCTAATTTTCTAATATTACATGGGTATGTGCTAAGCTTGGTAGGTGACTATTTTAGTCGGTCTAAAATGTTTAACTATGTCAGAGTAATAATCTCTGTATTGTTTTTATTTTTCAGACATATAATTTCAGATCTGCATAGAAAGGATTCATACATCCAGGATTTATTAGAAACATGAAATATGGTATATTCATATTGGAATACAATGCAGTACTGAATATAAAATAGGCTGTTATTTGTATATAAATGCCAGGATACTGATAAAATTGTAATGGATTTTAAGCTAATAATTAGCAGTATAATTCTTTTAATATAGAGTAATATTAAAAAGAATTTGATGTTTTATATTAAAATAATCAGGTGATGTGATACTACCCCATCTACAATTAATATTGTAATTTATTAATGAAATAAATTACAATATGTTTAATAGGGGGAATTGAATTAACAGTGTACTTATTTCAATATAATATAATGGTGTTTGGTATAGAAATAATCAGAAAATTGACATGAGTGTAACCTGCCTGAATTCGGATTGTAAGTTATTAATGCAAGAAATTATGGTAGTTATTACATAGTTTAAAGAAATATGTTCTTTTACTGTTAGAAATGTTAAATGTGAATCTGTTTGGGTTGTCATGCTGCCACCCGAGGGCCAGAACCCAGTATGAGAATTAAGGGACTTAACTGTTAAAAGATGCATTTCCATGGTGACCATGCTCAGCTCCGTAAGGGCCAATCCGATTAGATATTACAGATACCCAATCAGAAGGGACAAACACGAGGGCCACCCATATTTCTCACCAAAACAATATAAGCTGTGTGCAGGATAGGATTTGGTGGACTGCTGATTTTGTAAACTGACTGAAAGCTGTTGCGTGGGACACAGTCAAACTATAAAACAAAGTGGGCCATACTTCTTCTTATCAATTGCAATTACACTTATTTTATATGAGGTGGGACAAATCTTGAAGCTGAATATCATCTGGTAAAGTATCTATATATATATATATATATATATATATATATATATATATATATATATATATAAAAAAGGTTATTGGTAAGAACATAGTCAATTTGTATTTAATAGACTTAAAGAGAGCAGCCTGTATTTTGCTTATATTCATAGTCCTATATATATAGAGTATAAGTATAATTCATCTGTGCAAAATATAGAATATCTATATATTTATCTTAGAATTGGTTTTGATTATAAGTAAATAAGAATTTGTTCCAGTTTAAATAAATAGACATTTAAGTGACTGTTCACAGTAAGAATACATGTCTTTTTAGTATCCTAATTAGAATTGTATTAGAATCAATTGCAGCTAAATAGCTGAATATATATTTATATTGCCCTATTGTTTACTAAGCACTGTTAGAATTGTACTGTTTGGATGTTAGTAGTTAAAGATCTTAAGTCTCATTGTGTTAACTAGGTGAAATTTCTTTTGTGAATAAGGTAAACTTTTATGAATTTAGTATAGCATATCTTAATAGTTTTTAAACGTGTATAATATTACTTCATATCCTGGTATTACAAATATATTCCAATATGTTCATAGATATTAACTAATAAAAATAATTCAGATATTTATATTAATTTTATGGTTTCTAGTAGATACATATTGATTGAGGGTTTATATTTTAAAGGATAATTATTAAATGTATTGTATTATAAACCTGCCATAGACTGATATATTATTTGGAGAGCACTACTGAAGATTCTTATAAATATACTGACATATTGTATGGAGGCACTTGCATGAGATATTATTAATATTTATCATATTGATATAATATATTTGTAGTAAATAAAAATTATTATAAAAGAGAGAAAAAATTTTATAGTTCGAAATTAATATTTTGAAAATACATTTTTTTTGAAGATTGAAATATTGATGTTCATATTTCAAGATTGATATTGATATTTTGAAATATTGTTAAACATTAACTTTTGAAAAAAATTAATAAAAATATAAATTTTTCATATTCCAAAATTAATCAAAAATATTAATTTTTCATATTTCAAAATTAATCAAAAGTATTAATTTTTCATATTTCAAAATTCATAAAAATATCAAGTTTTCATATTTCAAAATTCATAAAAATATTAATTTTTCATATTCATAAAAATATAAATTTTTCATATTTCAAAATTAATATTAATTTTTTTTGTTGAAAATATAAAAAATGTTCTTCTCTCTTTTTATTGGTAAAAATTGTACTAGTGTTTTTAATTTAACTAAATACTAAACCAATATAATAATGTCTATCACTAGGAGTGACTCATTTAATTCTGTACATAGCGTTGAAAATGGTCCCATCAAAATACCCCTTACTGGAGGTCAGCTCCTGAAGAAGGACATTATAGGCCACATTAAAGAAAAGCTTAATATTGTGGGTGAATTAAATGATTTTATGGATATGCTTGAAATTAGGGCTAAAAATATTACCGTTAATAATAATATGTGGAATGAAAACAATGAATTATTCCAAGAACTATTAATGATTAATCAATGCAAGGCTCTCAAAAAGCGAGACCAACTAATACTAAAATCTTGGCTCCTTGTGATATGTGTTATTGACGAAATGTCGCTTTGTGTCATAGACAAAGAATTGCAATTACAGGAGCTAGAAAGTAGTATTCATTCCTCACAGAGATGCGAAGAGGATTTAAAAATTGCCCAAAATAAAATGGATGAGTTTGCCCAAAACCTAACCGCCTTAGATAAGCATAACATAGACTTACTAGCAAAGGTACCAGAGTTAAATAAACAGCTTGCGCAAAGCCAGAGAGAACAAACGGCTAGATTTAGAGTTTGGCGTTAGCCGTCAAAACCAGCGTTAGAGGCTCCTAACGCTGGTTTTGGGCTACCGCTGGTATTTAGAGTCAGTCAGGAAAGGGTCTAACGCTCACTTTGCAGCCGCGACTTTTCCATACCACAGATCCCCTTACGTCAATTGCGTATCCTATCTTTTCAATGGGATCTTTCTAACGCCAGTATTTAGAGTCGTGGCTGAAGTGAGCGTTAGAAATCTAAAGACAAAACTCCAGCCGCAAAAAAAAGTCAGTAGTTAAGAGCTTTCTGGGCTAACGCCGGTTTATAAAGCTCTTAACCACTGTGCTCTAAAGTACACTAACACCCATAAACTACCTATGTACCCCTAAACCGAGGCTCCCCCACATCGCCGCCACTCTATTAAAATTGTTTAACCCCTAATCTGCCGACCGCACACGGCCGCAACCTACATTATCCCTATGTACCCCTAATCTGCTGCCCCTAATACCACCAACACCTACATAATATTTATTAACCCCTAATCTGCCGCCCCTGCTATCGCTGACACCTGCATATTTTTTTAACGCCTAATCTGCCGCTCCGTACACCGCTGCAACCTACATTATACCTATGTACCCCTAATCTGCTGCCCCTAACACAGCCGACCCCTATATTATATTTATTAACCCCTAATATGCCGCCCCCAACGTCGCCTCCACCTACCTACAATAATTAACCCCTAATCTGCCGACCGGACCACACCGCTACTAAAGCTAAGTCTAACCCTAACACTAACACCCCCCTAAGTTAAATATAATTTAAATCTAACAAAATAAATTAACTCTTATTAAATAAATTATTCCTATTTAAAGCTAAATACTTACCTGTAAAATAAACCCTAATATAGCTACAATATAACGAATAATTATATTGTAGCTATTTTAGGATTAATATTTATTTTACAGGCAACTTTGTATTTATTTTAACCAGGTACAATAGCTATTAAATAGTTAAGAACTATTTAATAGCTAAAATAGTTAAAATAATTACAAAATTACCTGTAAAATAAATCCTAACCTAAGTTACAATTAAACCTAACACTACACTATCAATAAATTAATTAAATACAATACCTACAAATAACTACAATTAAATAAACTAACTAAAGTACAAAAAATAAAAAAGAACTAAGTTACAAAAAATAAAAAAATATTTACAAACATTAGAAAAATATTACAACAATTTTAAACTAATTACACCTACTCTAAGCCCCCTAATAAAATAACAAAGACCCCCAAAATAAAAAAATGCCCTACCCTATTCTAAATTAAAAAAGTTCAAAGCTCTTTTACCTTACCAGCCCTGAAAAGGGCCATTTGCGGGGCATGCCCCAAATAATTCAGCTCTTTTACCTGTAAAAAAAAACTTACAATACCCCCCCAACATTACAACCCACCACCCACATACCCCTAATTTAACCCAAACCCCCCTTAAATAAACCTAACACTAAGCCCCTGAAGATCTTCCTACCTTATCTTCACCATGCCAGGTTCACCGATCCGTCCTCCGAAGTCTTGATCCAAGCCTCCGAAGTCTTCATCCAAGCCCAAGCGGGGGCTTGCGATCCATAATCCGGCTGAAGTCTTCTATCAAGCGGCGGCTGAAGAGGTCCAGAAGAGGCTCCAAAGTCTTCATTCTATCCGGGAAGAAGAGGAGATCTGGACCGGCAACCATCTTGATCCAAGCAGCATCTTCTATCTTCATCCGATGACGAATGGCTCCATCTTGAAGACCTCCGTCGCGGATCCATCCTCTTCTTCCGACCTCCAACTGAAGAATGAAGGTTCCTTTAAGGGACGTCATCCAAGATGGCGTCCCTCGAATTCCGATTGGCTGATAGGATTCTATCAGCCAATCGGAATTAAGGTAGGAATATTCTGATTGGCGGATGGAATCAGCCAATCAGATTCAATTTCAATCCGATTGGCTGATTGGATCAGCCAATCAGATTGAGCTCGCATTCTATTGGCTGATCGGAACAGCCAATAGAATGCGAGCTCAATCTGATTGGCTGATTGGATCAGCCAATCGGATTGAACTTGAATCTGATTGGCTGATTCCATCAGCCAATCAGAATTTTCCTACCTTAATTCCGATTGGCTGATAGAATCCTATCAGCCAATCGGAATTCGAGGGACGCCATCTTGGATGACGTCCCTTAAAGGAACCTTCATTCTTCAGTTGGACGTCGGAAGAAGAGGATGGATCCGCGACGGAGGTCTTCAAGATGGAGCCGTTCGTCATCGGATGAAGATAGGAGATGCCGCTTGGATCAAGATGGTTGCCGGTCCGGATCTCCTCTTCTTCCCGGATAGGATGAAGATTTTGGAGCCTCTTCTGGACCTCTTCAGCCGCCGCTTGATAGAAGACTTCAGCCGGATTATGGATCGCCAGCCCCCGCTTGGGCTTGGATGAAGACTTCGGAGGCTTGGATCAAGACTTCGGAGGACGGATTGGTGAACCTGGCATGGTGAAGATAAGGTAGGAAGATCTTCAGGGGCTTAGTGTTAGGTTTATTTAAGGGGGGTTTGGGTTAGATTAGGGGTATGTGGGTGGTGGGTTGTAATGTTGGGGGTGGGGTATTGTATGTTTTTTTTTACAGGCAAAAGAGCTGAATTATTTGGGGCATGCCCCGCAAATGGCCCTTTTCAGGGCTGGTAAGGTAAAAGAGCTTTGAACTTTTTAAATTTAGAATAGGGTAGGGCATTTTTTTATTTTGGGGGTCTTTGTTATTTTATTAGGGGGCTTAGAGTAGGTGTAATTAGTTTAAAATTGTTGTAATATTTTTCTAATGTTTGTAAATATTTTTTTATTTTTTGTAACTTAGTTCTTTTTTATTTTTTGTACTTTAGTTAGTTTATTTAATTGTAGTTATTTGTAGGTATTTGTATGTAATTAATTTATTGATAGTGTAGTGTTAGGTTTAATTGTAGGTAATTGTAGGTATTTTATTTAATTAATTTATTGATAGTGTAGTGTTAGGTTTAATTGTAACTTAGGTTAGGATTTATTTTATAGGTAATTTTGTAATTATTTTAACTATTTTAGCTATTAAATAGTTCTTAACTATTTAATAGCTATTGTACCTGGTTAAAATAAATACAAAGTTGCCTGTAAAATAAATATTAATCCTAAAATAGCTACAATATAATTATTCGTTATATTGTAGCTATATTAGGGTTTATTTTACAGGTAAGTATTTAGCTTTAAATAGGAATAATTTATTTAATAAGAGTTAATTTATTTCGTTAGATTTAAATTAAATTTAAGTTAGGGGGGTGTTAGTGTTAGGGTTAGACTTAGCTTTAGGGGTTAATCCATTTATTAGAGTAGCGGCGAGATCCGGTCGGCAGATTAGGGGTTAATAATTGAAGTTAGGTGTCGGCGATGTTAGGGAGGGCAGATTAGGGGTTAATACTATTTCTTATAGGGTTATTGAGGCGGGAGTGAGGTGGATTAGGGGTTAATAACTTTATTATAGTAGCGGTGAGGTGCGGTCGGCAGATTAGGGTTTAATTATTGTAGTTAGCTGGCGGCGATGTTGTGGGGGGCAGATTAGGGGTTAATAAATATAATATAGGGGTCGGCGGTGTTAGGGGTAGCAGATTAGGGGTACATAGGGATAACGTAGGTTGCGGCGGTGTACGGAGCGGCAGATTAGGGGTTAATAATAAAATGCAGGGGTCAGCGATAGCGGCGGCGGCAGATTAGGGGTTAATAAGTGTAAGCTTAGGGGTGTTTAGACTCGGGGTTCATGTTAGGGTGTTTGGTGCAGACTTAGAAACTGTTTCCCCATAGGAAACAATGGGGCTGCGTTAGGAGCTGAACGCTGCTTTTTTTTTCATCTCAAACTGCCCCATTGTTTCCTATGGGAAAATCGTGCACGAGCACGTTTTTGAAGCTGGCCGCGTCCGTAAGCACCGCTGGTATCGAGAGTTGCAGTGGCGTTAAATATGCTATACGCTCCTTTTTTGGAGCCTAACGCAGCCCTTCTGTGAACTCTAAATACCAGCGGTATTTAAAAGGTGCAGGGAAAAAAAAGCATGCGTAGCTAACGCACCCCTTTGGTCGCAGAACTCTAAATCTAGCCGTAAGTGATTTAAAAAGGTCATATAACCATAATGAAAACCCCTATGTTAACAGTGAGAATAATGCAGATAATGCTAACTCCCTTAGAGAACGCGTCAGGGACGAAGTACAGAAATATATGGAAGAGTATAGACAAATGACCCCTATTGGGTCAGAAATAGATTTTTCCAAATAGACAATCACCTCATGATGTAAATCCAGAGAACTGCTGTAACTCAGCTGGTGCGGGTGAGGGAAACTCTAATAGAGAATCCCAAAATAAGTCTAATAAGGTATATGACACCCATAAAATAGTTACTTTCATAAAGGGTGCCGTACCTGTATTCTCCAACAAAGGAGGAAACTCTGTAATTGATCACTTAGAGGCCTTTGAAAATGCATTAGCTATAATGAATGTTACAAGTGAGAAATTAAAAATTAAACTTCTGCCCTGGGTATTTGACGGTAAACATCACAAATTCTTTACTTCACTAAAGGATATGAATATTCATTCCTGGAGTGAAATAAAATTACAATGCAGAAAAGAATTCGGGCAACATCGCACTAAAACTGCCACGAGAATAGCGGTATATGGTTTAAAATGTTGTGCGAATCAAAGTCCCATCGAGTTCCTTTCTGAATTGAAAAATGCATACAGTATGGCTGAAGATAATCCCAGATTTCATTGCTCAGAATTTGTAAATTTATTTTTTGAAGCACTGCCTACACCCATCAAAATTAATTTAGCTAGAGATTTTGATGAGGACTGCTTATTGGAATGGCTGATCAAAGAGAGTACAAAGTTATACTCTATTCAGCAGTCCAGTGAACAGGGGATGAAAAGGGAATCAAAACCCAAAATTGTGGCAGAAACTATGGTGTCACCTACCCCCTCAATTTGGAGTCTAAAAAGAAAACCTACACGGAGGTGGCCAGTCAAAACAGGCCATCTCCACAGAGGTTTAACTCTACCCCTCCCCGAACACGGGCTGAGGCACAGAGAGACTATAACCAAAGGGGGGACATAATCAGGTGAATAATTACTCACAAAGAGAATACTCACCAAATAATTGGTATCCGCGCAAGGGTAGATACAATAGATGGCGAAGATATTCTCAGGGTAACCAGACGCCCCAAATATATAATGCTCCCTAAAGTAATTAGGCTGAACAAGCTGAACCCCAGGGGCAACCACCCCAGAATAGAAATAGCAGCCCTGATTCTGTGGGAACCCAACGGTCCAGGAATCATTATTATGGAGCATCAAGAGATAGGCCCAAAGGTAGAGGTAACTTGTACAATCAGGTAGATATGCTTTTTACCCAATTAAATCGGTTGAGCGAACAATTCGCTAATATGAGTCAACCTTCTACGGCTCAGCAACTGAACAATATTTTTTTAGGGGTACAGCCAGTGGTCAGCAGTGGACCACAGGCACAGTCATAAATACTGCAGTATCAGCTGAAAGGGAGGGGAGAGATATACAAAGTGTAATAATAAATATTAAGGATCTGTAAAATAAGGATCCTGGGGAAGAATTATCAGAAGATGATTTCTTGGAGGAACAATTGCTTTCCCCATATAAAATGTACAATGAGGACAATTGCCAAACATTACCTTGGGTGTATGTTGATGGTTGTTCTTACCATGCCACTATTGATAATGAGCACAGATTAGTCACTGGCATTGATCTAACTTGGGCAAATGGATTCTCAAATATATCTATAGGTTTCAACATTGGACCAAGATCCAGTCAAGTTGCAGAACTAACTGCTGTTCTAAAAACCATTGAAATGGCTATTGGACATGGTATTCATGAATTTGTGATCTTAACTGACTCAAATTATGTGCGTGACAGTTTTGTTGAATACCTGCCAACTTGGAAAAGAAATGGCATGCAGAAACACAATAACAAACCAGTCAAGCATGGCAAGTTGTTCTGCGAGATTGATAATTTGGTGATATCCAATGATTTAACCATCCACTGGAAAAAGACCAAGGGTCATTCCAGGGTTCTAGGTCCAGATAAGGAAGGCAATGATCTTGCGGATTCATTAGCCAAACAAGGAGCCATAACTGGAGAACTCCTTAATATTGACCACTTAATGAGTGCAATTCAGGTAGAAGCCATTACCAGAAACCAGGCAAAACAACAGAGTGAGCCTAACCTGGTACAATGGAGTCAGGATTCTCCTAGTGAGGACGTGATCATTAGTCAAAAAGAAGACCCCATTGTAGGCATCTTCTATAAACACATAGAAGATCCTGAAAGCAACCCCATCTCAAAAGATGATTCTATTGGCAAGGAAGATCTTAGAATCTTAATGAAATCCAGATCCCAATTCAAGTTACAGGATGGTTTGTTAATTAGAACCTCCAAAACTGGCATTCAGCAATGGGTAGTACCCACCAAGTTCAGAGGTCTAATGCTTCAACATGCCCATGATGCTCCCACATCTGGTTATCGTGGTACCAAACTCACATATGAAATATTGCGTTATTACGCTTTTTGGCCACACATGTTGAAAGACGTTCAAACCTACTGTCAAGGGTGTTTAATCTGTCCACAGTTCCAACCCACTGCGCCAACACATAGAGCGCCATTGCAGAAAAGGGGGGTGGTAATGCCATGGTCAGATATACAAATTGATTTTATTGGTCCAGTAACTAGGTCATCAAGAGGTAACAAATACATGTTAACCGTGACATGCCTGTTCACTAAATGGGTAGAGTGCATCAGTGCACCTAACAATAGTGCTGAAACATGTGCAGCATTGCTCATCAACCATGTGTTTTCCAGATTTGGTTTGCCCCAAAGAATCAAGTCAGATCGGGGAACCCACTTCACTAGCGAAGTGATGACCAAAATGTGGAAAATACTAGGGGTAAAAAGAAAGCTCCATATTGCTTATAGAGCTGCCTCAAGTGGTGGGGTAGAGCGTTACAACCAGTCCATTGTTAAAATCCTCAAAAAGTTTGTGAGTGAAACGGGTAAAGACTGGGATGTAAAACTACCTCTAGTCTTAATGGCATTAAGAGCAACTCCAAGTAGTGCTACCAAGATGTCACCTTTTAAACTGATGACTGGTAGAAGAATGGTTCTACCTCATCATCTTCTGTACCGTACATCAGACCAAAACTTGATAAACGCTGCCAATACCCATCAATATGTGGAGAACCTAAGAAAGCACCTGCAATATGCATTTGCATTTGCCCAAAGGAATTTAGAAAGAGCTGCAACTGCCACTAAAACCTATTATGATCTCAAAACATCCAAAAAGGAATATGAAATAAATGATAAAGTTTATCTTTATAACTTTGGAAGAGATCAGGTTAGGGAGAAGAAATTTCTTCCCTCATGGAAAGGTCCTTTTGTCATTAATGACAAAATATCTCCAGTGGCCTATAAAATACGGATCCCCAAAATTGAAAGTTTCATAGATAAATGGGTCCATATCAATCAATTGCGAGCGTGTCATCCTAGGTCCCAGCTACAAGTCATAGAGGGAGAATGAAGTGTCATATCAACAAATAAAATAAAGACATACTGTAGTTTAAAGATGCCTAACTGATAAACATGAAGGCTCAAAAATGACGGACTCTCTGCATAAGAGACTGTCCATGATGTGTACGGTCAACATCCTCACCAAATACCATTGACTTTGAGCCAATTTAAATACATGTGTCCTACATCTATTTAAATTGTAAGGGGGATTTATGTCAAGGTATATGTTAGGTTAATAAATATATATATATATATATATATATATATATATATTAATCATATATTTTAGAGTTAATAAATATATATATTTAATCATATATTTGGCTAGTCAGTAGCAAATGATTCATTTCATTCAGAAAAACTGATTTCACTCATGTTTAATTCTCCCCCCACTTAGTATGCAAAGTTATTCTAAACACACAAGTGAGGACAGTAAAACATTTGCTCTAATTAACTTAAAACAATCACTTAAAGGAATTTGTAAAAGTGATTTTGAGAAAGAACAGAATTTATAGTTTGAGACAGGATGAGCCATAAAAGGTCATTTAAAGGATAGATTGTCAAATAGATGACACCATACAGTCGGCTAGATTTAGAGTTTTGTCGGTAACGACCCGCGTAGCTAACGCATGCTTTTTTTTCCCCCGCACCTTTTAAATACCGCTGGTATTTAGAGTTCACAGAATGGCTGCGTTTTCAGTGCGTTAGGCTCCAAAAAAGGAGCGTAGAGCATAATTTACCGCCACTGCAACTCTCGATACCAGCGGTGCTTACGGATGCGGCCAACTTCAAAAACGTGCTCGTGCACGATTCCCCCATAGGAAACAATGGGGCAGTTTGAGCTGAAAAAAAACCTAACACCTGCAAAAAAGCAGAGTTAAGCTCCTAACGCAGCCCCATTACACCGCCGCAACCTACATTATCCCTATGTACCCCTAATCTGCTGCCCCTAACATCGCTGACCCCTATATTATATTTATTAACCCCTAATCTGCCCCCCACAACGTCGCCTCCACCTACCTACAATTATTAACCCCTAATCTGCCGATCGGACCTCGCCGCTACTATAATAAATGTATTAACCCCTAAAGCTAAGTCTAACCATAACCCTAACACCCCCCTAAGTTAAATATAATTTTATTCTAACGAAATAAATTAACTCTTATTAAATAAATTATTCCTATTTAAAGCTAAATACTTACCTGTAAAATAAACACTAATGTAGCTACAATATAAATAATAATTATATTGTAACTATTTTAGGATTTATATTTATTTTACAGGCAACTTTGTATTTATATTAACCAGGTACAATAGCTATTAAATAGTTAAGAACTATTTAATAGCTACCTAGTTAAAATAATTACAAAATTACCTGTAAAATAAATCCTAACCTAAGATACAATTAAACCTAACACTACACTATCAATAAATTAATTAAATAAAATACCTACAATTATCTACAATTAAACCTAACACTACACTATCAATAAATTAATTAAATACAATACCTACAAATAAATACAATTAAATAAACTAACTAAAGTACAAAAAATAAAAAAGAACTAAGTTACAAAAAATAAAAAAATATTTACAAACATTAGAAAAATATTACAACAATTTTAAACTAATTACACCTACTCTAAGCCCCCTAATAAAATAACAAAACCCCCCAAAATAAAAAAATGCCCTACCCTATTCTAAAATTAAAATAGAAAAGCTCTTTTACCTTACCAGCCCTTAAAAGGTCCATTTGCGGGGCATGCCCCAAAGAATTCAGCTCTTTTGCCTGGAGAAAAAAAACATACAATACCCCCCCCCAACATTACAACCCACCACCCACATACCCCTAATCTAACCCAAACCCCCCTTAAATAAACCTAACACTAAGCCCCTGAAGATCTTCCTACCTTATCTTCACCACACCGGGTATCACACCGATCCGTCCTGGCTCCGATGTCTTGATCCAAGCCCAAGCGGGGGGCTGAAGACATCCATCCTCCGGCTGAAGTCTTGATCCAAGCGGGCAGAAGAGGACATCCGGACCGGCAAACATCTTCATCCAAGCCGCATCTTCTATGTTCTTCCATCCGATGACGACCGGCTCCATCTTGAAGTCCTCCAGCGCGGATCCATCCTCTTCTTCCGACGACTAGACGACGAATGAAGGTTCCTTTAAGGGACGTCATCCAAGATGGCGTCCCTCGAATTCCGATTGGCTGATATGATTCCATCAGCCAATCGGAATTAAGGTAGGAAAATTCTGATTGGCTGATGGAATCAGCCAATCAGATTCAAGTTCAATCCGATTGGCTGATCCGATCAGCCAATCAGATTGAGCTCGCATTCTATTGGCTGTTCCTTAATTCCGATTGGCTGATAGAATCCTATCAGCCAATCGGAATTCGAGGGACGCCATCTTGGATGACGTCCCTTAAAGGAACCTTCATTCGTCATCTAGTCGTCAGAAGAAGAGGATGGATCCGCGCTGGAGGTCTTCAAGATGGAGCCGGTCGTAATCGGATGGAAGAACATAGAAGATTCGGCTTGGATGAAGATGTTTGCCGGTCCGGATGTCCTCTTCTGCCCGCTTGGATCAAGACTTCAGCCGGAGGATGGATGTCTTCAGCCCCCCCGCTTGGGCTTGGATCAAGACATCGGAGCCAGGACGGATCGGTGTGATACCCGGTGTGGTGAAGATAAGGTAGGAAGATCTTCAGGGGCTTAGTGTTAGGTTTATTTAAGGGGGGTTTGGGTTAGATTAGGGGTATGTGTGTGGTGGGTTGTAATGTTGGGGGGGTATTGTATGTTTTTTTTCTCCAGGCATAAGAGCTGAATTCTTTGGGGCATGCCCCGCAAATGGCCCTTTTAAGGGCTGGTAAGGTAAAAGAGCTTTTCTATTTTAATTTTAGAATAGGGTAGGGCATTTTTTTATTTTGGGGGGCTTTGTTATTTTATTAGGGGGCTTAAAGTAGGTGTAATTAGTTTAAAATTGTTGTAATATTTTTCTAATGTTTGTAAATATTTTTTTATTTTTTGTAACTTAGTTCTTTTTTATTTTTTGTACTTTAGTTAGTGTATTTATTTGTATTTATTTGTAGGTATTGTATTTAATTAATTTATTGATAGTGTAGTGTTAGGTTTAATTGTAGATAATTGTAGGTATTTTATTTAATTAATTTATTGATAGTGTAGTGTTAGGTTTAATTGTAACTTAGGTTAGGATTTATTTTCCAGGTAATTTTGTAATTATTTTAACTAGGTAGCTATTAAATAGTTATTAACTATTTAATAGCTATTGTACCTGATTAAAATAATTACAAAGTTGCCAGTAAAATAAATATTAATCCTAAAATAGCTACAATATAATTATAATTTATATTGTAGCTATATTAGGGTTTATTTTACAGGTAAGTATTTAGCTTTAAATAGGAATAATTTATTTAATAAGAGTTAATTTATTTTGTTAGATTTAAATTATATTTAACTTAGGGGGGTGTTAGTGTTAGGGTTAGACTTAGCTTTAGGGGTTAATACATTTATTATAGTAGCGGTGAGGTCCGGTCGGCAGATTAGGGGTTAATAAGTGTAGGTAGGTGTCGGCGACGTTGAGGGGGGCAGATTAGGGGTTAATAAATATAATATAGGGGTCGGCTGTGTTAGGGGCAGCAGATTAGGGGTACATAGGGATAACGTAGGTGGCGGCGGTGTGCGGTTGGCATATTAGGGGTTAAAAAAATGTATTATAGTGGCGGCGATGTGGGGGGACCTCAGTTTAGGGGTACATAAGTAGTTTATGGGTGTTAGTGTACTTTAGAGCACAGTAGTTAAGAGCTTTATGAACCGGCGTTAGCCCAAAAAATGTTTTTTTTCTGCGGCTGGAGTTTTGTCGTTAGATTTCTAACGCTCACTTCAGCCACGACTCTAAATACCGGCGTTAGAAAGATCCCATTGAAAATATAGGATACGCAAATGGCGTAGGGGGATCTGCGGTATGGAAAAGTTGCGGGTGCAAAGTGAGCGTTAGACCCTTTAATGACTGACTCCAAATACCAGTGGGCGGTAAAAACCAGCGTTAGGAGCCTCTAACGCTGGTTTTGACGGCTACCGCCAAACTCTAAATCTAGGCCAGTGAGTGGAGACGGAGTGTCTGGAATATCCTTTTGAGGCTTGATGAGATGGAGATTAGAATGCTGGAATCTCAAAGGTACATACCCATACATGGGCTTCCTGCCTGCTAGAGGATCTCTGCCTGAGAAAGGGGTCTGAGAACACAGGCATATTAAGGAAATTATGGCTTTTAACAGCTGCCTGTTAAGTGACCCCTGTGAACTAAAGACACATGTTAAGATGTAACTTTGAAATACAGCAAATAAACATTTTTGAATGTATGCCTCAGAATGTATTAAACATAGAAATTTGGGAGATTGCCTAATTTTCTAATATTACATGGGTATGTGCTAAGCTTGGTAGTTGACTATTTTAGTCGGTCTAAAATGTTTAACTATGTCAGAATAATAATCTCTGTATTGTTTTTATTTTTCAGACATATAATTTCAGATCTGCATAGAAAGGATTCATACATCCAGGATTTATTAGAAACATGAAATATGGTATATTCATATTGGAATACAATGCAGTACTGAATATAAAATAGGCTGTTATTTGTATATAAATGCCAGGATACTGATAAAATTGTAATGGATTTTAAGCTAATAATTAGCAGTATAATTCTTTTAATATAGAGTAATATTAAAAAGAATTTGATGTTTTATATTAAAATAATCAGGTGATGTGATACTACCCCATCTACAATTAATATTGTAATTTATTAATGAAATAAATTACAATATGTTTAATAGGGGGAATTCAATTAACAGTGTACTTATTTCAATATAATATAATGGTGTTTGGTATAGAAATAATCAGAAAATTGACATGAGGGTATCCTGCCTGAATTCGGATTGTAAGTTATTAATGCAAGAAATGATGGTAGTTATTACATAGTTTAAAGAAATATTTTCTTTCACTGTTAGAAATGTTAAATGTGAATCTGTTTGTGTTGTCATGCTGCCACCCGAGGGCCAGAACCCAGTATGACAGTTAAGGGACTTAACTGTTAAAAGATGCGTTTCCATGGTGACCATGATCAGCTCCGAGAGGGCCAATCCCATTAGATATTCCAGATACCCAATCAGAAGGGACAAACACGAGGGCCACCCATATTTCTCACCAATGATTAAACAATATAAGCTGTATGCAGGATAGGATTTGGTGGACTGCTGATTTTGTAAACTGACTGAAAGCTGTTGCGTGGGACACAGTCAAACTATAAAACAAAGTGGGCCATACTTCTTCTTATCAATTGCAATTACACTTATTTTATATGAGGTGGGACAAGTCTTGAAGCTGAATATCATCTGGTAAAGTAGCTATATATATATATATAAAAGGTTATTGGTAAGAACATAGTCAATTTGTATTTAATAGACTTAAAGAGAGTAGCCTGTATTTTGCTTATATTCATAGTCCTATATATATAGAGAGAGAGTATAAGTTTGTATCTTGCATGCATAAATAATTCATCTGTGCAAAATATAGAATATCTATATATATATATATCTTAGAATTGGTTTTAATTATAAGTAAATAAGAATTTGTTCCAGTTTAAATAAATAGACATTTAAGTGACTGTTCACAGTAAGAATACATGTCTTTTTAATATCCTAATTAGAATTGTATTAGAATCAATTGCAGCTAAATAGCTGAATATATATTTATATTGCCCTATTGTTTACTAAGCACTGTTAGAATTGTGTTAACTGGGTGAAATTTCTTTTGTGAATAAGGTAAACTTTTATGAATTTAGTATAGCATATCTTAATAGTTTTTGAACGTGTATAATATTACTTCATATCCTGGTATTACAAATATATTCCAATATGTTCATAGTCATAGATATTAACTAATAAAAATAATTCAGATATTTATATTAATTTTATGGTTTCTAGTAGATGCATATTGATTGAGGGTTTATATTTTAAAGGGTAATTATTAAATGTAATGTTTTATAAACCTGCCATAGACTGATATATTATTTGGAGAGCACTACTGACAGAGCCAGGGGCGTATTTATGCAAAGGCCAACAAGGCCGGTGCCTATTGCAGCAGATTTGAGGGGGCGGCAGCAGTGGCACTATGTTGGCATTAGGTTGGCAATGGCCTGTATTATTTGTTATTAATAAAATAAAATTTCCCCGTTCTGCGGTCACGTGACCCGGCGTTTGCCGACGTCACGTGACGTCACTGACGTACGTTACTTCCGCCCGCCTCACACGCCGCCCGCACTGGAGGGAGCAGCAGGAGTAACACACGTGCACACACGTGATGAAGCTAGGCACGCGTCACAGGCATTTAGACTCACCATGGCCCCTGCTCAGCAGCGGTACCCGGGCAGGGCGGCGTAAGTAAACAGTGTGTGTGTGAGTCAGTGAGTGACTGAGGTTGGAAGATCATGTGACAATGTTGATTGTTGTTGTGAGACTGAGAGAGAGTAAGTCGGACGCAGCAGAGCAGAGCCGCCTTGGAGCTTGAAGGTAAACCGGACTCACGACGAGTGACATAGAGAGAGCGGAACCACCGGGCAGCCTGAGACTGAGAGTGAAATTTCACTGACACTGAGTCTGACCTGAGTGAGTAAGAGCTCGTAGTTGACTGTGTTAAAGAACTTAAGATAGAAGTAGTTAGTAGTTAGAAGTGATGTGAACATACGAACTTCTGAAGTTTAGAACCGTTAGGTTTTCATGGGGTCACCTCACCTATTGCTAATATGCCATATGGCTGTGTTTTAAATTGAGTCTGAAACTGAGTCTACTCTTTTATGTAAAACCAGTCCCGATCCCCCCCTAGAGACCTATCATGTCAAGGAAAAAGCTCCTAATCTAAGATATCCCCACAAAATGCAGCTCTGATAATATTAAACAATAAGCATATTGTGCTACTAAATAAGCATACTGTATCACTCCAAACAAAATTGAATTTCACATTATTCTATCTATCTTCAAATCAGCAGGAGGGTGACAGTTATAGGAGCTTGGGATGGCATAAAGTTCCAATGAAAATGCTTTATTATTGATTGTATTTGCATATTCTCGCACCAGTAGTTATTTTGTATTGCACTATGACTTTCCATTTAAACTGCTGTGCAGCTGTGAAAGTGTTTTTTTTTCTAAATATTGTTTACTATGCTTGAATGAAAAACAGGAAATGGCATATTTAAATACTATTATCCCATTAGACATATTAACAGTATATACAACCAAAAACAAAAGGGATGAAGTAAAATATGAACTAAAATCCATAAGAAATCCTTACTAAAATAAATACATAACAATACATTTATAAAAAAAAAAGTAAAAGCAGATGACCAAATAGTTGTTTTTTTTTGTCATACAGTAAATATTTAATGGAATACAGTGACTGGTCAAGGAAACAGCATAACACATTTTCACAGGGAGAGAGTGCAATAGCTGGTAATTAATGCACACAAACACCATTCAGTAAACCATTATTATCTGAAGTGAATAATAAGGGGACATTGTGTAACTGATTTCATGCTGCATCTCAGTAACCTGTCATACTGAGGGACCTGATGCACACATGAAGAGGATACTGGGAAAAAATGCTCCTTGCACAAATATACTCAGAGGTGTGTGTATACATCTTAATCTTACCTTACATTTATCTAAAGAGAAACAGACCACTTCATATTAAATTATCCCATGGGGATAATTAATCAGCTATCCATCTTTTCAAATACCATAATATTAATAATGTGCCCGTGCAGAACTCACATTCTGCTTTTGATATGGCAATTTAATTATTACTAATGGTAATATTGTTTGTGTTCTGTGTGTATGTGTAAATACTATTACTAATGGTATTATTGTGTGTATTAGATATATGTGTTATATACACACACACGTTACAGCAGCTTTTACCAGTGGGATCCAGCAAACAATGTTGCTGTGTGGTAGTGGAGTGCAGCTGAGCTGCTGTAAAATTGTGATAGAGCATGCAATCTGTAAGCTTAGGAGACAGAGGACCATTTTTGTTTCAGCATCCTAGGTAGTGCTTGCTGATTGGTGGCTGTCTACATTTTGCCACCCACCAATCAGCAAGTACTACCCAGTTTCTGAACCAAAAATGGTCCAGATCCTAAACTTACATTCCTATTTTACAATTAAAGATACCAAGAGAACAACTAAAAGTTTAGATTGGATTAAATGTGAAATTTAATTCTGAGTGCCTAGGGCAGCACAAAACCTAAATACGCCCCTGGACAGAGCACAGCATGCAGACTCACACATTAGCACACACATGAGCACTCAGACTCACACATGAGCACTCAGACTCACACATGAGCATGCAGACTCACACATGAGCATGCAGACTCACACATTAGCACACACATGAGCACTCAAACTCACACATGACCACACAGATGAGCACAGACATACACAGATGAGCACACAGACCCAAACACACTCACACATGAGCACACAGACTCACACATTATCAAACACATGAGCATGCAGACTCACACATTAGCACACACATTAGCACAGACTTACACATTAGCATGCACATGATCACGCAGACTCACACATTAGCACACAAATGAGCATGCAGACTCACACATTAGCACACACATTAGCACAAACTTACACATTAGCATGCACATGATCACGCAGACTCACACATTAGCACACAAATGAGCATGCAGACTCACACATTAGCACACACATGAGCATGCAGACTCACACATTAGCACACACATGAGCATGCAGACTCACACATTAGCACGCACATGAGCATGCAGACTTACATATTATCTCACACATGAGCATGCAGACTCACACATGAGCACACAGATGAGCATGCAGACTCACACATTAGCACGCACATGAGCATGCAGACTCACACATTAGCACACACATGAGCACAGACTCAAACATTAGCACACACATGAGCATGCAGACTCACATATTAGCACACACATGAGCATGCAGACTCACATATTAGCACACACATGAGCATGCAGACTTACACATTAGCACACACATGAGCATGCAGACTCACACATTAGCACACGCATGAGCATGCAGACTCACACATTAGCACGCACATGAGCATGCAGGCTTACACATTAGCACACACATGAGCATGCAGACTCACACATTAGCACGCACATGAGCATGCAGACTTACACATTAGCACACACATGAGCATGCAGACTTACATATTATCTCACACATGAGCATGCAGACTTACATATTATCTCACACATGAGCATGCAGACTCACACATGAGCACACAGATGAGCACGCAGACTCACACATTAGCACACACATGAGCATGCAGAATCACACATGAGCACAGACTTACACATTAGCACACACATGAGCACAGACTCACACATTAGCACACACATGAGCATGCAGACTCACACATGAGCACAGACTTACACATTAGCACCCAGACTCACACATTAGCACACACATGAGCATGCAGACTCACACATGAGCACAGACTTACACATTAGCACACACATGAGCACACAGACTCACACATTAGCACACACATGAGCACAGACTCACACATGAGCACAGACTTACATATTAGCACACACATGAGCACAGACTCACACATGAGCACAGACTTACACATTAGCACACACATGAGCATGCAGACTTACACATTAGCACACAGACTCACACATTAGCACACACATGAGCACAGACTCACACATTAGCACACACATGAGCATGCAGACTCACACATTAGCACACACATGAGCACAGACTCACACATTAGCACACACATGAGCATGCAGACTCACACATGAGCACAGACTTACACATTAGCACACACATGAGCATGCAGACTTACATATTAGCACACACATGAGCACTCAGACTCGCACATGAGCACACAGTCACACACATGAGCACAGACTCACACATTAGCACACATCAGTCACACACATGAGCACACAGACTCACACATTAGCACACATCAGTCACACACATGAGCACTCAGACTCGCACATGAGCACACAGTCACACACATGAGCACTCAGACTCGCACATGAGCACACAGTCACACACATTAGCACACATCAGTCACACACATGAGCACACAGACTCACACATTAGCACATATCAGTCACACACATGAGCACTCAGACTCACACATGAGCACACAGTCACACACATGAGCACTCAGACTCGCACATTAGCACATATCAGTCACACACATGAGCACTCAGACTCACACATGAGCACACAGTCACACACATGAGCACTCAGACTCGCACATGAGCACACAGTCACACACATGAGCACTCAGACTCGCACATGAGCACACAGTCACACACATGAGCACTCAGACTCGCACATGAGCACACAGTCACACACATTAGCACACATCAGTCACACACATGAGCACACAGACTCACACATTAGCACATATCAGTCACACACATGAGCACTCAGACTCACACATGAGCACACAGTCACACACATGAGCACTCAGACTCGCACATTAGCACATATCAGTCACACACATGAGCACTCAGACTCACACATGAGCACACAGTCACACACATTAGCACACATCAGTCACACACATGAGCACTCAGACTCACACATGAGCACACAGTCACACACATGAGCACACAGACTCACACATTAGCACACAGTCACACACATGAGCACTCAGACTCGCACATGAGCACACAGTCACACACATGAGCACTCAGACTCGCACATGAGCACACAGTCACACACATGAGCACATAGACCCTTCTGGCCTAAGAAGACAATGTTAGACATAAGCACAGAGAATCAATAAATATGCAACAGTAGATTATTTTGTGCATTTAATACCAAGTATTTCATGATAAAAATTGACCCAGCTTTCTTCTGTGTGTGATAGGAATCACATGTTTTTATCACCACAATTTATACTCATACGGTAAACACTAACATTGACCAGAGACTGAAAGCCACCGACTGTATATTTTTATGGACAGATGTGTACAAATATCAACATTATATAGTGGCGCCATTTTAGATGGAGTGAGACCAGTTGTTGTTTAATCAGTATCTGTGTTTTTATTATTCTTTGCACAATAGATGATTCAGTGATTTGCTGTTTTTCAGTTAAGCACTGTCAGATGTCAGAGCATTGACTGTTTATTGATTTTTGTGGGTTTCTATAGTGAAAACCTGAACTGGTTTTGAAGGAGGAACAGATAACGGCACTGATTTGTAGACAAAGGCTAGAGTAGACTTTGTTCCCCGGATTAGCTCTTCCCTAAACTTGGTGATAGTGAAAGAATAGAAGCATATGTTTGTGAAGGAGCTCAGGACAATGAGCATGTTAGACAACATCCTCACCACATTTACTGGGTGATAAAAGTCATAGCGGTTGACGGGTGGATAGGTAAACCTTTCAATCACCTTGATAAACATCTTCGGTAGCCAGTGAACCAAGAATGATATGGTAATCATGGCTAAGAGAGTCACAGACTTCTTCCTTCGTGCCAATTCAGGGTCATCAACTTCCTTTCCAGACTTGAGTCCTTTCCGTAACTTTGTTGTGATTGTGATGTGCCAGACTGTCAGCCCATTGGTCAGCACCAGTGATAGGAGGGGAAATGCTATCCAGACAGTCGTCTGAATATGATCATAGGCGGACAAAAATGGAATCATGCTAAGATTGCGGTGAAGACTGCAGATGTGAAAATAGGTACCATCTGGCTGGATAGTGCGGACAGGTACATACATCCAGAAGGTTGGCATGGCCACAAGGAAAGCACAGACGTAGACACCAATAATGACCCAGCGGCTTACAGTGGGTTTGCAGTATCTGAGCTTTAGCTTCATGCAACACAAAATAACGTAGCGATCAAAGGTAAATGCAACTGTAAGCCATGTGAGGGAATAAACACAGGTAAAGTAAATCCAGTTACTTACGCCACAGGATGGCTCTGGCCACCATAATGTAATGTCCACATAAAAGTAGTAAATGTCCCGAAAAACCGTCACCACCAGAATGAGAAGGAAATTGGCCACGGCCAGAGAAATCAGGTAATAAATGATGGATTTAGACATGTCCAGGTTGCCTCTCCATAAGACGGCGATGGTGACAAGGCTGACTAAAATTCAAAGAATGAGATTCAGGTTAATGAGCAGCTTAAAGGACCATTAAACTTTACATTTCAACAATGCATTACATGTTTAATTATTGCAATATACATTCATTATTTATTTTGCAGCCTTTTGTTGTAAAATAAATCTAAAACTTGTTTCACTTTCTTCCAGGGAGGCTTGGGTTAATACCTTAAGGCAATTTATGTGAGCTTTTGTTAACTTTTCCCTCCCTAAGCGTCTATGGTGTCATGATAGGCAAATAGTAACTAAGTTGAATCAGTGCTAAACCTCCTTAAGGAAATACAAGAGGGCAGGCTACCCCAGTATGCACATGTGCAAACAGACGCCTAGATTACGAATTTTTGTTGGTAAGGCTGTGGGGCGCTAACGAGCAGTTTTCCCTCACCGCTCACCTACAGACAACGCTGGTATTACGGGTTTTAAGAAACCCGGCGTTAGCCGCAAAAATGTGAGCATAGAGCAAAATTTAGCTCCATATCTCACCTCAATACCAGCGCTGCTTACGGTAGCGGTGAGCAGGTAAAACATGTTCATGCACGATATCCCCATAGGAATCAATGGGGGAGAGCCGGCTGAAAAAAACCTAACACCTGCAAAAAAGCAGCGTAAAGCTCCTAACGCAGCCCCATTGATTCCTATGGGGAAATACTTTTTAAGTCTACACTTAACGCCCTAACATGAACCCCGAGTCTAAACACCCCTAATCTTACACTTATTAACCCCTAATCTGCCGCCCCGACATCGCTGAAACCTACATTATATTATTAACCCCTAATCTGCCACTCTGGACACCGCCGCCACCTACATTATATTATACTTATGAACCCCTAATCTGCTGCCCCAACATCGCCGAACCCTACATTATATTTATTAACTCCTAATCTGCCACCTCCAATGTCGCCACAACCTAACTACATTTATTAACCCCTAATCTGCCGCCCACAACGTCACCACCACTATATTAAATTTATTAACCCCTAAATCTAAGGCTAACCCTAACACCCCCCTAACTTAAATATAATTTAAATAAATCTAAATAAAATAACTACAATTAACTAAGGCCTAGATTTAGAGTTTTGTCGGTAAAGACCCGTGTAGCTAACGCTGCTTTTTTTCCCAGCGCACCCTTAACACAACGCTGGTATTTAGAGTTGTCTAAGGGACTGAGTTAGGCGCAGAAAAGGGAGCGTTGAGCCTAATTTAGCTCCACTTCAACCCTCAATACCAGCGCTGCTTACGGTAGCGGTAAGCTGGAAAAACGTGCTCGTGCACGATATCCCCATAGGAAACAATGGGGCAGTTTGGGCTGAAAAAACCCCTAACACCTGCAAAAAAGCAGCGTTCAGCTCCTAACGCAGCCCCATTGTTTCCTATGGGGAAACACTCTCTAAGTTTGCACCTAACACCCTAACATGAACCCTGAGTCTAAACACCCCTAACCTTACACTTATTAACCCCTAATCTGCCGCCCCCGCTATCGCTGACACCTGCTGTATATTATTAACCCCTAATCTGCCGCTCCGTACACCGCCGCAACCTATATTATCCCTATGAACCCCTAATCTGCTGCCCCTAACATCGCCGACCCCTATATTATATTTATTACCCCCTAATCTGCCCGCCCCCAACGTCACCGCTACCTTACCTACACTTATTAACCCCTAATCTGCCGACCGGACCTCGCCGCCACTATAATAAATGTATTAACCCCTAAACCGCCGCACTCCCGCCTCGCAAACACTAGAATAAATAGTATTAACCCCTAATCTGCCCTCCCTAACATCGCCGCCACCTACCTACAATTATTAACCCCTAATCTCCCGCCCGCACCGTCGCCGCTACTATAATAAAATTATTAACCCCTAAACCTAACTCTAACCCTAACCCTAACACCCCCCTAACATAAATATAATTTAAATTAAACGAAATAATATTCCTAAAATTAAATAAAATAATCCTATTTAAAACTAAATACTTACCTAGAAAATAAACCCTAATATAGATACAATATAATTAATAATTACATTGTAGCTATTTTAGGATTTATATTTATTTTACAGGCAACTTTGTATTTATTTTAACTAGGTACAATAGCTGTTAAATAGTTAATAACTATTTAATAGCTACCTAGTTAAAATAAGTACAAAATTACCTGTAAAATAAATAAATACACCTAACACTACACTATCATTAAATTAATTAAATAAATTACCTACAGTTAGCTAACTTAAAATACAATAAAATAAACTATTCTATAATACAAAAACCCCCCACTAAATTACAAAAAATAAAAACGAATTACAAGAAGTTTAAACTAATTACACCTAATCTAAGCCCCCTAATAATATAAAAAATTCCCCCAAAATAAAAAAATGCCTTACCCTATTCTAAACTAACAAAATAATCAGCTCTTTTACCAGCCCTTAAAAGGGCTTTTTGCGGGGCATTGCCCCAAAGTAATCAACTCTTTTACCTGAAAATGAAAATACAATACCCCCTAACATTACAACCCACCACCCACATACCCCTACTCTAACCCACCCAAACCCCCTTTAAAAAACCTATCGCTAACCCCCTGAAGATCATCCTACCTTGAGTCGTCTTCACCCAGCCGAGCCGAATTCTTCATCCAAGGTGCGCAGAGGAGGTCCTTCATCCAGTAGAAGTCTTCATCCAAGCGGGGCAAGAAGAGGTCCTCCATCCGGTAGAAGTGTTCATCCAGGCGGCGTCTTCAATCTTCATCCATCCGGAGCGGAGCCATCTTCAAAGGAGCCGACGCTGAGCCATCCTCTTCAACCGACGACTTCCCGACGAATGAAGGTTCCTTTAAGGGACGTCATCCAAGATGGCGTCCCTTCAATTCCGATTGGCTGATCCAATCAGCCAATCGTATTGAGTTTGCATTCTATTGGCCGATTGGAACAGCCAATAGAATGCAAGCTCAATACAATTGGCTGATTGGATCAGCCAATCGGATTGAATTTCAATCTGATTGGTTGATTGCATCAGCCAATCAGATTTTTTCTACCTTAATTCCGATTGGCTGATAGAATCCTATCTTGGATGACGTCCCTTAAAGGAACCTTTATTCTTCGGGAAGTCGTCGGTTGAAGAGGATGGCTCCGCGTCGGCTCCTTTGAAGATGGCTCCGCTCCACTCCGGATGGATGAAGATTGAAGACGCCGCCTGGATGAACACTTCTACTGGATGGAGGAACTCTTCTTGCTCCGCTTGGATGAAGACTTCTACCAGATGAAGGACCTCCTCTGTGCACCTTGGATGAGGAATTCAGCTCGAATGGGTGAAGACGACTCAAGGTAGGATGATCTTCAGGGGGTTAGCGATAGGTTTTTTAAGGGGGGTTTGGGTGGGTTAGAGTAGGGGTATGTGGGTGGTGGGTATGTGTAATGTTGGGGGGGGTATTGTATTTTCATTTTAAGGGCTGGTAAAAGAGCTGATTACTTTGGTAGTTTAGAATAGGGTAGGGCAATTTTTTATTTTGGGGGGATTTTTTATTTTATTAGGGGGCTTAGATTAGGTGTAATTAGTTTATTTTTTGTAATTTAGTGTTTGTTTGGTTTTTGTATTATAGAATAGTTTATTTTATTGTATTTTAAGTTAGCTAATTGTAGGTAATTAATTTAATGATAGTGTAGTGTTAGGTATATTTGTAACTTAGGTTAGGATTTATTTTACAGGTAATTTTGTACTTATTTTAACTAGGTAGCTATTAAATAGTTATTAACTATTTAATAGCTATTGTACCTAGTTAAAATAAATACAAAACTGCCTGTAAAATAAATATAAATCCTAAAATAGCTACAATGTAATTATTAATTATATTGTAGCTATAAGGGTTTATTTTCTAGGTAAGTATTTAGTTTTAAATAGGATTATTTTATTTTATTTTAGGAATATTATTTCGTTTAATTTAAATTATATTTATGTTAGGGGGTGTTAGGGTTAGAGTTAGGTTTAGGGGTTAATAATTTTATTATAGTAGCGGCGATGGTGCGGGCGGGAGATTAGGGGTTAATAATTGTAGGTAGGTGGCGGCGATGTTAGGGAGAGCAGATTAGGGGTTAATACTATTTATTCTAGTGTTTGCGAGGTGGGAGTGCGGCGGTTTAGGGGTTAATACATTTATTATAGTGGCGGCGAGGTCTGGTCAGCAGATTAGGGGTTAATAAGTTTTGTTAGGTAGTGGCAACGTTGGGGGGGGCAGATTAGGGGTTAATAAATATAATATAGGGGTCGGCGATGTTAGGGGCAGCAGATTAGGGGTTCATAGCTATAATGTAGGTGGCGGCGGTGTCCGGTCGGCACCCAGTTTAAAATTTTTTATTAGAGTGGTGGCGATGTGGGGGGCCTCGGTTTAGGGGTACATAGGTAGTTTATGGGTGTTAGTGTACTTTGTAGCACAGTAGTTAAGAGCTTTATATTCAAGCGTTAGCCCATAAAGCTCTTAACTACTGACTTTTTTTGGCGGTAGGAGTCTTGTCGGTAGAGGGTCTACCGCTCACTTCTTCCAAGACTCCAAATACCAGCGTTAGACAGATCCCATTGAAAAGACAGGATATGCAATTGGCGTAAGGGGATCTGCGGTAGCCTGGAGTGGCGGTGAAAAAGTGAGCTTTAGACCCTTTCCTGGCAGACTCTAAATACCAGCGGGCGGTAAAAAGCAACGTTAGGACCCCTTAACGCTGCTTTTGACGGCTAACGCCAAACTCTAAATCTAGGTGTAAATGATTCCTATTTAAAACTAAATACTTACCTATAAAATAAACCCTAAGATAGCTACAATATAACTAATAGTTACATTGTAGCTAGCTTAGGATTTATTTTTATTTTACAGGCAACTTTGTATTTATTTTTTTTTTTTTAAGTTCTTTATTTCTATCCAACAGTGTGCACAGAGAAACCAAATCACATAACTTTGCGCCACGCAGGGCTAGATATTATACATTTGTATAAAGACCATCTATTGATAATAAACAAAACTTGCTACTGCCATGCTTCCATAATATATCTGTACACACCTATGGCTTTTTTTAAAAATATATTTTAAACAAAAACACCCTAAACATACTAAACAATAAAAATAAAAAAAACCTCTCTGAATGTGTAGATATCATCCTTTTTAAATCCTTTAGATAAACATATATTATCGGTAAGTTAAACAAGAATGAAAGGAAGGAAAAAAAAAAAAAAAAAAAAAAAAGAATTTAATTATCTCTCTCTCCCTACCCCCCCCCCCCGACCCCCTCCACCCGCCTAGCCCTGAAGACCCCTGATTAACTGGCCCTGGACTTCCATTCTCACTATGGGGTGGGATTGGATGATTATTCTCTGATTATCTACCCTCCTATCTACTCCACTGTTGGGGAAGAATGCTTTTTAGTATAAGTAATATAAACTCCGGGGAGTTTTGGATTGGGGATATAAATTGAATTTGTGCAGTTAGTGGCCAGTCCCTGATAAACTTTAGCCATTTGAAAAAGAAGCTTTTCAATGTGTGTTCCGTGCAAGTCTTCATGTTGAAGAGCTCCATTGTCATTTGCAGCTTTATAGTATCTATAAATTCTTTAAAACTGAGGGGTCTTGTGGATTTCCAGTATTTAAATATAATGTTACGTGCTACCAGTATTGCTGTGTTTATAAACAATTTATCTGCTTTTGGGGCCACTTCGTTGCAGAGGAGGAACACATTAACAGGCGCCAAAGAGAATCTATTCTGTAGATATTTGTTAAGCCAGAAATTAATTTTCCCCCAAAATTGTCTGGTTTTTGGGCATAGCCACAGTCAATGAATAATATCTGCTTTTTCAGCGCTACATTTATAACATTTACACTTACACTCCGTTTTTGCCCATTTGTTTATTCTATCCGGCGTCAGGTAGTAGTTATTCAACAATTTAAATTGTGATTCCCTGAAACTGGTAACCGACGTAGCTGCTTCTGCATTAGAAATGCTGTTTTTAATATCCTGTATCTGTATATGTGGGAACAATCTATTTACGTATCTTTTGATGGATTCAAGGTGAATCGCCCCCGCTTTTACACGTAATAGATCATACCATACTGAGATGGACCTTTTTCCAGCTTTGTACAATTTGAGAGCTGATTCTATTTCCTGCCAGCCCCTATCTATACCAGCTACTTGGTATAGCTGATAATAGTAGCTTCTACATTGAAGGTATGCGTAGAAATTTTTAGATACTAACTGATATTTATACGCCAATTCTGCAAATGTCTGTATGGATGATGAACCATCTTGTCTAAGCTGGAACCAGTTTATTAAACCTCTCTCTCTCCAAACTTTAAAGATCGGGTCATATACGCCCGGACTAAAATCAGGCATGCCCACAATGGGGCTGTATTTAGAGATTTGAAATAGCTCATTCAGGGTTAGGCAATATTTCTGCCAGGCCCTGATGATATTCTGAATCGTTAGTAACCCAATAACATTACTTGGCATTTTTTTCCTGTCGATGTGTAAAACTGCCTTGAGGTCAAATGGTGATATTACTTCTGACTCAAGCTTATAGTATGTAACGTAATCTCCCTCCACTAACCAATCCGCCGCAAATTTAACCATTGCCGCTAGGTTATAATCTTTCAGGCAAGGAAGCGAAAGGCCGCCTTCTTGTCTTCGTTGTACCATCCTACTCATTGCCAAACGAGGTTTGGCCTTATTCCATAGAAAATAGGCTATTGATTTATTGTATTTTTGAAGGTCTGTCTTTATTATAAATAGTGGGAGATTCTGTAGTAAGAATAAAATTTTAGGAAATACAATTGTTTTAATTACCATTATCTTTGCTGATAGTGATAAATTGTATCTATTCCATTTTGCTAGAGCCTCCGGCAGTCTCACAAATACACTTTCATAGTTTAGTCTGTACCAATCATGTGGGTTCTTGCTAATATACAGACCTAGATATTTTAACTGCTCTACCTCTTGAAATCCATGGTTAGAAAAGCTGCGATTATTTTTTTGTATCCAGAGTAGTTCTGATTTATTTCGATTTACCTTGTATCCAGAGAATTTGCTATATGCCTCTATCATATTTAAACATTTTGGTATACTTTCTGGTGTATTGTATAGAAACAAGATCAAATCATCGGCGTATAATGATATTTTTACGAATTGTTTACCAACTCTAGCGCCTACTAATTCCTGTCTCAGGAGAATTGCCAAGGGCTCAAGAGAGATGTTAAATAAAAGTGGTGACAGTGGGCATTCCTGTCTTGTCCCCTTTTGAAGTGTTATATATTGAGATAGTTCAGAATTTACTGAAAGTTGTGACCGGGGTTTATTATAGATTAGCTTAACCAAGTTAAGAAAATTTCCGTGCAAGCCAAATTTATCTATTGCCGTAAATAAATGGTCCCAGGTAATAGCATCAAATGCTTTCTCTGCATCTAAACCCAAGAGGGCCAAATCACCTTCACACTTTTTATTATGTCTGTAGTTTTTATTGTAATAATAGTCTAAAGTTACAAGGATACGTCTAATGTTTCTTACTACATTTCTGCCAGGCATGAAGCCTGCCTGGTCCTGATGTATAACTTCTCCAAGCACTTTTTTAAGTCTCTCTGCAATTATAACCATCAAGAGTTTGTAATCGACATTCAGTAGAGAGATAGGCCTATATGACCCAAGTTCATCATGACTCTTACCTTTCTTGTGAATAAGTGTAATAATCGAGTCTGTGAAGTAGTTGGACTGTTTATTATTGCTTATAAAATATTCATTGAATAATTTTTCTAATGTGCCAGTTATGTTTATTTTCATGCTTTTGTAGAATTCGGCTGGTAGCCCATCCGGCCCTGGTGCCTTATTATTTTTCAAGTTTTTGATGGCATTGTAAATTTCAACTTCCGTTATTCTTTGATTAATTTTATCTAAAGATTCACTCGAGATCTTAGGTACTTTAATTTTTTGCCAAAATTCTACTTTTGCAGATCCGTCAATTTTTTCACCGGTGTATAGTTTTTGATAGTATTTAAAAAATGCCTGTCTAATTTCAGATGCCTGGGTGCAGTGTCTGTCTCCTTCTCTTACACTTGGGATTATGTTCCTGTTATTTTTTATTTTACCCATTTTAGCCAGGTGTCCCGCTGAAATGCCGAAAGGGCCTTGAAATGTAGATTTAGTTTTCAAGTCTGCAGAAGCCCAGCACTGTTTTAGGAAGATTTCTCTTTCGGCTTTTGCCTTGTTATACTTGTCCCATGTTGTCGGTTGGGGGTTATTCAGGTACGCGTTATATGCATTCTTCAGATAATTGGCTAGCTGTAACTCACGAGCCTTATTTTTTTTTTAATCTTGGACATATATGCTATGATCTCTCCGCGAATTACAGCCTTCCCTGATTCCCATAAAATCTCAGTTTTTTCAATAGATGTGACATTCTCTTTTACAAAGTTTTTCCATGTCATGGCCAACCAATTACAAAATTTGCTATTCTTACTCATGTATTTTGGGAAAAAGAATCTATTGTTATGTGATGACTTTCTGAGTTTTATTTCCATACCTATAATAGCATGATCTGATAAAAGGATTTCATTGATTGTAGCTACTACATCATATTTAAGGACAGACTTATCGACCAGAAATAAATCTAAACGAGAGAAGTTTTTAAATGCTCTGGATTCGCATGTATAATTACGCTCGTCTGGATGTTGTATTCTCCATATGTCGTGTACCTCTATTATTTTTATGAATTTTCTAAATAACTTAGCTTCCTGCCTATATACTTGCATATTTCTCTGCCTATATCTATCGATGACGGGGTTCAGTGTCATATTAAAATCTCCTACAATTATCAGGTTTTGTCCTCGTAATGGAAAAAGTTTTTTTTCCAGGTTCTCCCAGAATTCGTTATCATATTTGTTTGGGCCGTACACATTACAGAACGACCATGTGATTTTATTTATTCTTATCTGAATTATAATATATCGCCCTTCTGTGTCAATGTTGCTATTAATTATCTCATATTCTAGCTTTTTGTGGAGCAGAATTGCCACCCCCATGCTACGTTTTTCACATGGTGTTGCTATAATTTCCTTTACCCAGTTAACCTTAAGTTTTTCTATCTCTGGTTTCTTTAGATGTAGTTCTTGTAAAAACATGATATCTGCTTTTTGTTTTTTAAGAAATTTAAGAATGTTTTTCCTTTTGATTGGGGAGGTAACCCCTCCCACATTCCATGAGGCTAAATTCACTCTAGCCATAAACCTTTAAAATCCCTGTTTTAACTGATCGGACCATGCAGCTATAAAACCCCTAAAAAGAAAAAGCATGGGGGCCCAGGGGGAATTCATTAAAAATAAAAAGTGGGGGAGAGGGAGAGGGGAGAGGACAAAGGAGAGAGAAAAAAAAAAAAAAAGTAAAATAAAATAATAAATAACCCCCACAGATAACACAACCTGGGGTCCGGGGTACCTTCTCCCACAGAACTCCCAGAGAGAAAAAAAACACAAAAACAACACACAATTTAAAAAACCAGCATCTATAATAAGTACTCTGCTTCCACGCAATGCCTGAAGCCTTTTTGTTAGTTGAACCTATTGTGGGTATACATAAAAGAGTCCTCTCTAACTTTATATGCATCAACCTTAATCTGTCTAGCTTACTCTCTATGTTCAGTCCTGTACGGGACTATAATTAATTCTTACTGCCTACTGCTTTTGTTTTTTTGAGTTGGTATTTCTAGGTTATTTTCAGAAAAAAAAGATTTAGCTTCTTCGCTATTATTTAAGGCCATATTATTTCCCTCTGTATCTTCAACCACTATTTTTGCCGGGTATCTTAAGCTAGCCTTGTAATTATTCTTTATTAAGGATGTACAGAAAGGAGCCATGACTTTTCTTTTCGTGGCCGTTTCTATGGCATAGTCCTGAAATATATGGACTTGATTTGTTCCTATAAAAAAGGGGTTATGCTTTCTATATGCTCGCATTATTTCCACTTTTTCTTGGAAATTCAAGTATTTTACCATGACCATTCTTGGCCTTGTATATCCATCCTGATACTTTGTACTAGAGCCTGTTCTATGCGCTCTTTCTACTTGCAGTTTACCATTTTGTATTGACATCCCCAGTAAATTAGGTAAGGTTACAGCTGCAAATGTAATTAAGTCTTTATACTCATTGCCCTCAGGTAGTCCTACAATACGTATATTGCTTCGCCTAGACCTATCTTCTAGATCTTCAATTTTGTTTTGTAAAGATTTTATTAGGTCTACTGTTTCTTTGTTAGTTGCCTCCTGAGTGTTATAAGCATCCTCTATATTCGAGACCCGTGTCTCTACTTCAGACAGACGCTGTGCGAATTGTCTTATTTCTGCTGTGAGGCCGCTAATTTCTTTTCTAATTGAGTCAAACTGGGGAATTATCAGAGTGGCCATTTGGTCTATTAAGGTTTGGGAGTCTTGTATATAACTAGCTTCACTTGTATCTAGTTTTTCTGAGGAGTTTTCCTGTAGTAGTTTGGATTTTTTATCTTTTTTTACTGGCATAGCTGGAGATTTATTTTTTGTATTTGTAATATACCTTTCCATGCCCCCTTCAAAATAAAACGTGATGTTATGTGATATAAGTATATTTCGTGATATGTGGGTACTTATTAGTGACTCAGTGAGATGAAGTAACCCACTACTTTTTTTTCCCCCCCCCTTTTCTGTGCACCCAAACAAGAAAAAATTGGAAAAAAAAAGAAAATGTGGTCAGTGTTAATAAAACAAAAAAATACTAAACTAGCTTGTATCTCTGGGATACATAATTGTGGTGTGTATTTGTGCTACAATTAAACCTTCTGTCTTAGAAGGTGTGATTTGTGCAAAGAAGTGCTTGCACTTAATGACTCTGGGGCTGTAAAGTTAACCAGTTAATGGATGGAAAATAACCAGTCTACTGAGTACTCTCTCCTTTGTTTAAGCCAATTTAACCTAGTACAAGACAATTGAAAATAACCTACTTGCTGTTTTTTGGTTCTTTAAACAAGCAAACTAATATCAGACCAGAAACCTTACAGGATTTTTGCTCAGTTTCCCTTATACCCGAATGGTTATAACATCCTAAACAACATTTGACAGTGAATTGTTTAGACAAGATAGAACCAGGCCACACTTATGAAGATCAAATTGCTCCTCTGCCATCAGTTCTTAAATTCTTAAGGCCAAGCTGCAGTCAACATACAATTACATGATAGTACATTCTGGTTTTCACACTAATTAACCACAGGCTAAAACCATAATTATGTATATCTATGACCGTCCTTTTAACCGTCCTTTTTTCCGTAGAGACTATCTTTACTATGAGCTATGTATACACAGTTGTGGGTAACTTCTCGCCAGATATAGCTGGATATAGTTAGAGAGTCTCAAATTTGTTATTTTCTTCTTTCTATAGTATAGCGGACAGCTGTTTTTTATCTTTTCTTTATATGTCTCTCAAAAAGAACAAACAGCCTAAGTTGGCTTGAACAATAGGGAGCCGCTGGTAGTTTTGCGGCTTACTTTAACACATGCTATAGTTCTCTCCCAGATCGTATAACATAGTAGGAAGTAGGATAAACTATTATATTCTTTTCTGCGTGTAGTGGTAATGTTCAGCTTTCAGGTTCACCACCCCATCAGATATTATTGCATTCGTTTTTAAAGTTATTTACCAGACACGCAGCCTATTGCCAATAATAGAAAACAGTGCAGTTTAAATTGTGTGCCAGACACACTGTGTGCGCTGCACACTATACTTGCGATTTCCTTGTAATCCGCAGTCGTTTCTGCCCTCCCTGGCCGCTCTTCGTGGAGACCCGATGATGGCAGTTTTCCCACCAAGTGCTGCTCTGTTCAGGACACCTCACCAGGGGATGCCGGAAACCACTGCAGGGAAATTCCGCCAGAGAGCGTTGCTTTTAAGACCAGCGGTCTTCTTGGGTCACGCTGCCTTTACCCAGGTTTGGGCCGTTTCAGGCCAGGGGCACTTGAGCTTCTGGCACACTGCGTGTCTGAGTGTCTGAGTGTATGAATGCCGGGGCAGCCCCCGTAGGCTGAAATCTGCTGGTATCAGTGCCACCTGATAATACTGGCAATATGGAGGCCACCGACTGCAGCTAGAAACAACTATCCTCCCCGGGCAGTAGCGTTAGAAACATCCGCCAACAGGAGCGTTGCTGCAGGTGAGAAGAAAGCGATCTTAGACGCTCAGAGCTGCATGCTGAGCTGTACGCACCGGATGCTGTCGTGTGCGTCTCACCGGAAGCCCTCCTTCTCCGAGTTTTCCAACTTTGTATTTATTTTAACTAGGTAGAATAGTTATTAAATAGTTATTAACTATTTAATAGCTACCTAGTTAAAATAAAGACAAATTTACCTGTAAAATAAATCCTAACCTAAGTTACAATTACACCTAACACTACACTATAATTAAATTAATTACCTAAACTAAATATAATTAAATACAATTTAAAAAAATTATCTAAAGTACGAAAAAAACAAAACATTGAATTACAGAAAATAATAAATAAATTACAAGTTTTTTAAGCTAATTACACCTAATCTAATCCCCCTAATAAAAAAAAATCCCTCCAAATAATAAAAAGCCCTACCCTATACTATGTCAGAGTATATGAATATTATGATGAATATTACATATGTATACATATATATGTATATATATATATATATGTATATTTTATACACTGTATATGTTAGATGAGACCTCAGGATTAATTGAACATGAGTTTGTTGAACACAGCTTCTAATCCACTGTGGGTCCCAACCCCCTACCAGATGGGTTAGCTGGGTGAATACACGTTTATCAGGATTGAAAATCAGCATAGCTTTTAAGCATGCCCTCCTGTTGTGTAAAATACACAAACATTTTCCTAAAAGAAACTAACTCAGTGACCATGCTCATTTGACTATCCGCAGAGTTTTATGACTCTAAGACATTTGGTCTACCCAATTTAAAACAATCACTTAAAAGGATAAAATCTAAAATAGTTGGATAAGCATAGTACTTACAGGAAACCCCTTTGATTATTTAGAATAAATGATCTGTGTTTTGGGTGGAGAATATGCTTGGGAGCCCTCTGGAATTTGTCACCTAAACCTTTGTGGATTCAAAGTAAGACATGTGTTGCAGATATACGGCTGGGGGGAAGGTGACACAAATAGAATTAAATACATTTTGCAAAGGGAACAATGCCAGTTTTCCATGTATGTTTAAAATGATTCATGATATATATGTTGAAATTAAACACATTATATTAAATAGATAATTGCTGCAGGGGATATTTATATAGGAAATAAATTCAGAATTAGTATAGATTAAATAACCATTTTATAATCCCATATTGAAAGTGCACATATATAACATAAATTTTCTATTTTTCAGGTGGACTATGGGAAAAATTCCTGCATGCAAGGACTGTGGGAGACATAGAGCATACTATATCATGTGAAAACATATTAGATATATAAATGCCATAAATTTCAAAATAATTAGCAATATTAAATTGCCTTAATATAATACAATATAAATAATGTTAGACACATGTTTCATATCAAAATGACCAGAGAGGTAATGTGATCTTACCCGTCTGTGATTGGTATTGCGAACTTATTAATATGAAGAAAATTATGGTAGTTATTACACATTTTAAAGAAAGATGTTTAAATGTATAGCTGTATTTGTTTGTCATGCTGCATTTGTTTTGTGCTGTCTGCTACCACCTAAGGGCCAATACCGGTATAGCAGTTAAAGGATTTAGCTGTTAAAAAAAAAAAAGGAATGCGTTTCCGTGGTGACCAATGGCCAATCCAAATAGACATCCCACCTAACCAATGGGATGGTCAGATCTCGTAGGGCCACTCCCATGGTTTGATCAATGAGTGAAAAAGTTATTTAAGTAAATGCAGTAAAGAGAAGGGGACAGATTTTGCTAACTTGAATGATATACTGCTGGGCATCCAAAATACATTCATTCTGAACAAGCTGATCTACCTTTTTCTCAGTGATTGCAAAAATTTACTTATATATTTTCTGAGATGAAACAAGGAATCCTTGGTAACTGAACTATCAATTTTGGTAACGTATATATATATATAAAGAAAGAGGGTTGCAATTAATATTTTAACACAGATATATTCATAATAGCTGTAGTTTATATTCAGTCTGTATATTGTTAAATACATATCCTTGATGCTAAATTGTTTTATCTATACAACTGTAGAGTTATAACTCAGAATTGGGTCTTTACATAAATAATATATACAATTTCTGATGTTTTTAATGGAAGTATAGATTGTCCTATTGTTCAAATTAGCACTGTTAGAATTGTGTTGCTTGGGTTGTTAGCTGCTATTTTAGGTCTCATTGTAATATTTTAAATGCAGCTCTGAATGAAAGGTTGGTTTTAAAGTAAATTTGCATGAGCTTTGCATAGCATATTTTAAATAGTTTTGTTTTAACGCATATAATATTGACTCATATTCTAATCATTACAAATATTTATGTATCAACATGTTCATAGTTATTTACTAATAATAAAGAATTCAGATATTTAGATTCATTTTATTGTCTTAGCAAATGTATGTTTGATTGCGGGTTTAGTTTAAAGAAAGATTGTTAAATACATCAGTTATAACCAGGGATAGGCACAGACAAAGGCTGTGGCAGACATTTTCCAAAGTACAGACCTTAGTGAAGGACACCAAGGTACATTTGAAATTAAAAACATTATTTTATAGTGCTTGGTGTTATTATACTGATGCAGATACCACTAATCGAATAACCAGCCCTCCTCTGGCTATACCCATGTGCCAGTGTCACTACTGTGTCATTATATAGTGCTGGGTGTTATTATACTGATGCAGATACTACTGATCCTATAACCAGCCCTCCTCTAGCTATACCCATGTGCCAGTGTCCCTACGGTGTCATTATATAGTGCTGGGTGTTATTATACTGATGCAGATACCACTGATCCTATAACCAGCCCTCCTCTGGCTATACCCATGAGCCAGTATCACTACTGTCTCATTACATAGTGCTGGGTGTTATTATACTGATGCAGATACCACTGATCCTATAACCAGCCCTCCTCTGGCTATACCCATATGCCAGTGTCACTACTGTGTCATTATATAGTGCTGGGTGTTATTATACTGATGCTGTTACCGCTGATTCAATAACCAGCCCTCATCTAGCTATACCCATGTGCCAGTGTCACTACTGTGTCATTATATAGCACTGGGTGTTATTATACTGATGCAGATACCACTGACCTTATAACCAGCCCTTGTCTGGCTATACACATGTCTCAGTGTCATTACTGTGTCTTCGTATAGAGCTGGGTGTTATTATACAGATGCAGACACACATCCAGTATTTCACTCAGGCTTTATTTATTCCATAACTTATCACCCAATATCGCTAGCAGTCTCTTGACAAGCCACTAACTTTATTCATACTACATATTTTTTTTCTTCCTATTATTTAATCAGAAAGAAAAGATATACTAAGGTTGTGGCGGACACTGCAAGGGCTAGTCACGGACACCAGTGTCCGTGTACGGACACCTTGCCTATCCCTGGTTATAACCCTTCTATATATCAACATATTATTTGGAAAGTACTGCTAGGATTCTTATAAATATACTGACATATTATATGGAGGCATTGCGCGAGATATTATAAATAATTATCATATTGATATAGTATATTTGTGGTAAATAGAAATTATTATAGAAGAGAGAAGAAATTTCATATTTCAAATTGATATTTTGAAAATATAAAAGTTTTTTTTTTTTTTTGAAAATTGAAATATTGATTTTCGTGTTCAAGATTAGTGTTAATATTTTGAAATATTATTAAAAATTATTTTTTTTGAAAAATTAATAAAAATATAAATTTTTCATATAAAAAATTAATCAAAAATATTAATTTTTCATATTTCAAAATTCATAAAAATATAAATTTTTCATATTTTCAAAATTCATAAAAATATTAATTTTTCATATTTCAAAATTCATAAAAATATTAATTTTTCATATTTCAAAATTCATAAAAATATTGATTTTTCATATTTCAAGATTAATAAAAATATTAATTTTGTCATATTTCAAAATTGATATTGATATTTTGAAGATATAATTTTTTTTTATTTCTCTCTCTTTTTGGTCAAAATTGTATTAGCGTTTTATCTTATTAAGTACAACACTAAAATAACTATGTCTTCAGCAAAAAGTAATGCTAGCGTTTCTGTGCAAGATGAAATTGTGTCCTCCCCAAGGTCCTCCGTCAATGAAGTGATTCAGAAAAAAATGCTCAAATTAGACGCCATGAATCACATCATGACTAGACTTGATATTGGGGACGACGTCTCCAGGTATATTAATGAGTGTAAAGATAAGGCCAAAGATTTAGTTAAAGATATGTGTTTTGAAGATGGGGAATTATACCAAATGTTACTGCAACTTAATAGATGCACGGAACTTAGGGGGCGTGATGAATTAATTTTCTAAACTTGACCGATCCTAATGTATTTGAGCTGTGAAATGTCTAACCAAATGGCAGGACAGAACAGACAATTAGGGCGGCTAAGGGATGAAAATAATTCATTACGAGAATTTCAAGATGCCTTTATTCAGGCAAACACAGAGGTTTTCCATGCTAGCCAAAAGGCTTCTGACTTAGATAAATATAATCAGGAATTAATGGCTGATTTTAAAACTTTCGAAGAAGAATATCAAAAGTGCCAAGATGAAAATAAAACTTTAAAAGCTAGATATCACGAGGCTGAAAAAGCATACGAGCAGGCAATAAATAAATTACAGAGACAAATTAGCAGCTATAAGGACTGGGACAGAAATAAGAGTCAAGATCCCAGGCGGGAGGATAGACAAAGATACCCAAACTATAGCCCTAATTCAGGCCCAGAGGTAACTTTTTCCCCTAGGCAATTACATAACTCTGGGGGACCAGAAAATTATTACTCTTCAGATGAAAGGCACTCTAGCTCAAACAATAAGTCCCCAGTAAGATCCAGTGATGTACCAAATAAAGTGTATGACACCCCCACAATAATTAAATTACTAAAGAATACAGTACGCCCATTTTCTAAAGGGGGGCCACTTCCATAATTGACCACTTAGAGGCCTTTGAAAACGCATTATCTATAATGAGTGTTACAAGTGAGCAGTTAAAAATTGAATTTCTACCCTGGGTATTTGAAAGTAAGCATCACAAATTCTTTGCTTCACTAAAGGATATGAATATTCGTTCCTGGAGTGAAACAAAACGACAATGCAGAAAAGAATTCGGACAACATCGCACTAAAACGCCAGCGAGAATAGCTGTATATGGTTTAAAATGTAGTGCGAATCAAAGTCCAATCGAATTCCTTTCTATATTGAAGAATGCGTACAGCATGGCTGAAGATGATCCCATATTTGAAGGTTCAGAGTTTGTGAATATATTTTTTGAAGCGCTACCCACACCCATCAAAATCAACTTAGCTAGAGATTTTGAGGAGAACTGTTCATTGGAATGGCTGATCAAAGAGAGTCCGAAATTATACTCTATTCAGCAGTCCAGTGAACAGGGGGATAAAAGGGAGAAAAAGCCCAATCCTAAAATAGTGGCCGAAACTAGGGTGTCACCTGAACCCCTAAATTTGGAGTCTAAAAAGAAAACCTACGTGGAAGTGGCCAGAGAAAATGGGCCATCTCCACAGAGGTTTGACCCCACCCCTCCCCCAACACGGGATGAGGCGCAGAGAGACTATAACCAAAGCGGGGGACATACTCAGGCAAATAATTACGCTCAAAGAGAATACCCACAGAATAATGGGTACCCCCGCAAAGGTAGATACAATAGACGGCGAAGGTATTCTCAGGATAACCAGAAACCCCAAGTAAATAATGCTTCCCAAAATAATAATGCAGAACAAATTGAACCCCAGGGGCAACCACGCCAGGATAGAACTAGCAGCTCTAATCCTGAGGGGAACCAATGGTCCAAGAATCATTATTATGGGGCATCAAGAGATAGGCCCAGGAGTAGGGGTAACTTGTACAATCAAGTAGATCAGCTTAGTACCCAGCTAATTCGGTTGAGCGAACAAGTCGCTAATATGAGTCAAAAACTTACGGCTCAGCAACAGAACAATACTTTTTTAGGGGTACAGCCAGTGGTCAGCAGTGGACCACAGGCACAGTCATAAATACTGCAGTATCACCTGAGAGGGAGAGGAGAGATGTACAAAATGTAATAATAAATATCAATGATACTAATCATGTTCTCTCCCCACAGACCGGAAACGGACGATTTAGCCGTGATGACAAGCAACCTCATCCGGGAAAAAGTAACAAATCCCTTCCTTTGCAGCACTCTCTTAACCTTATTTCCACAGATGCAGTACAAAAGAATCCAGCCGACCCTGTCATAGAGGAAACAGGTAGGTATGAAGTTTCCTCTGCATGGAAAAACGTGGCGAATTCAGGTAACATGTGGTGAAGCCCACAGATGTATGAGAATGCCAACTTTATGTGTGAAATGATAGAAAATGCAGGAAGGTATTATGTATTAGTTGAACTGCAAGATTCAGTCTCCAACGCTATCATGGGATTAATTGACACCGGATCTCAGGCAACTATCTTATCCCACAGGTACTACACACAGCTAAATGAGCTAACATCCCACAAACCTAAAATAAGAGAATTTGACGGTTCTCTAATAGGTGTTGGGGGTGACTCCCTAAAAGTTTACGGTACTACCTGGTTAAAATTTAAATTGGGGAACAGGGTCATAAAACACCCTTTCATTATAGTGGATCTGCCTACTGATCGTTTATTTATTGGTAGTGATCTCCTGAAGCGATTAAGCACCATAATTGATTGCATAAATAATGTAATTTGGTCACAAGTTAAAAGGCCCATCAATTATGAAAAATCTGGTATATATCGCACCCGACATAGCTGTCACGTGGTAGAAGAGAAACCAGACGCTGTGGAGATTCATTTCAGGAATAACTCTGTACCTGAAATCACTATTCTACAAATAGATGATCAGACTCCTTTTAATGGCTCTGATGATAATACTTTTAAAATATCGCCTGGAAAAATAGCGAATATTTCCCTAGATGGCGATGTATTAACCATATCACTCCACAAGGGGGATCATAAAATCCCTAAGGGGGGAGGCCACACTCAATACCTCACAGGGATTGAGAGAGTTAAAGAGGATCTATTTATCCCTATACAAGTGCATGACCTTGGTAAAACCAAGTATGCTAAATTAAACTTAAAACAGGAAGCTAGCTATATAAGCGAAGGTTTATTAGCGCAAATAGCTGAACCTAAAGTGATTAAATATCTTTCTCCCCAAGACCACAGTGTCAGCAACCTGGATGACAGGTTTGAAAGCTATAACATCACAGCTAAGTGCTTATTATCTATCTCTAGAGGAAATAAGTCAGTGAAGCACCTGTTTTTAGTTTTAAATACTCCCCATAATCAAATATACATTGGCAATGATATCTTACATAGATATGCCATACAAATAGATTTGATTAACTCTTGCCTCTGGAGCAGGTTAAAGGGGGACCCTGAAGTATTTCAGGATGAAAATGCAGCCCTGAAATCAAACTAGCAATTGCCATATGCTGTGAATATGCAGGTATCTAGCGATATTATAATTCCTGCTGGGGCTGATAAATTTTTTTTACCCTTACAGGTAAAGAGAGGTAAGAAATTAAAAACTTCTGAAACACTAATTTGCCTCTCCCATAGAATACAAAATCTGGGTGTCACAATGACCTATACTCCTATGGTAAATATTGGAACTGTTCCAATACATATTATTGTGCATAACATGACCCCACAGGATATAACATTATCCAAGGGTACTACCATAGGATATGCACTGGAATCAAGTTATTACACTTTTGGATTCCAGAATAATGTAATTGGGCTAATACCTGAAGGATACCTAACTGAAGAACAATTAATAGAACAATCCTTTGCATCTATGCCAGAGGGTCTATTTAATGTTCAGTCTATTTATCCTTTCAGCTCAGAGGAAAACATCTGTAAAATTGAAGAAGCCTCTCTAGTGTTTGATCAGCCAATCAAACAGCAAGATTACCCCAATACCCAGAGTCATGGGAGCAATGTAAATTATAATCAAGGGGATCTCACCTCTAGATTGGAAGAAGCCTATGAAATAGGACAGCCTGAAATCTTTCCAGGATTTCAGCAAATAGTCGAAGAGCAAATATCCTTAGCTAATGGCTGTTCCAGCGATGATGAACGCCAACAGCTGCGAGAACTCCTGATGGAGTACAAGGATATGTTCGCTAGGGATTCTTATGACTGTGGTACTACAGACTTGCACATTGCAAGGATACAAACAGATCCCGATGCATCACCTGTATTTGTCAAACAATACAGACTTCCCTTAGCCTCATATGATTCTCTTGCAGAGATCATAAGGAATTTGGAAGAAAGAGGTATTATCAGACAGGTGCACAGCTCATATAATAATCCTATTCTAGGTGTTCTCAAGCCCAATGGACAATGGCGTTTGTGTGCTGATTTAAGACAGCTAAACAAACGAGTATACATGTCTGGCTGGCCTGTGCCATATATTGACCAATGCCTAGCACAAATGCAGGGATCCAAAATATTCACTGCCATTGATTGTGCACAGGGATATTGGACCATCAAGGTACATGAGGAGGACCAGTATAAGCTGGCATTCTCCTTCCAAAAGATTCAATATGCATTCCAGAGACTTCCATTTGGATACATAAATTCTGTACATGAATTTGCTGTATTCATGCATAAGGCTATGCCTGATGTACTGGAAAGGGGGACCTTATCTTATGTTGATGATGTTTTAATCAAAAGCACAGACTTTGAAAAACACATCGCAGAGATTAAACACGTCCTCAGCCAACTTAAAAGGGCAGGTGTCAAATTATCCCTACAAAAAGCTCAATGGTGCCGCACTTGTGTAAACTTCTTGGGACAGTTACTTCTGAAGGATTAAATCCCCAGAAGAAAAAGGTTGAAGCTATAGTAAATTCTAAAAACCCAACTAACTTAAAGGAATTGAGATCATTCCTGGGTATGACGAATTATTCTCGCAAATTCATTGATAATTATGCGGAGTTAGCTAAACCACTACTACTTCTTCTAAAGAAGGATGTGAAATGGCACTGGAGTGAATCTCAAGAGACAGCCATCAAAGAGCTGAAGAGACTCACACAAGCACCTTGCTTAGCATACCCTGAAGGAGGTAAACCTTTCTTCTTAGAGACAGGGTACACAGATGTAAGCATGAGTGCTGTTTTATACCAAAAGCATGATAATTTAAACAAAGCCATTGCTTATGCGAGCAAAAATCTACCCCCAGTAGAAATAAAATTTAGCGATTGCGAAAAAGCCCTCTTATCTACTGTATGGCCTCTACAAAATTTCCGCAGCTATATACAGGGCGAAAAAATTATTGTAGAAACGGCCCACCAGCCTTTGCTATATTTGCAAAGGGAGAGAATAAGAGATGGGAATTTGTCAAATAGCCGCATAACAGTGTGGACTCTTTCCTTACAAGACTGGCCATTAGAAAATCGCTACAAGCAGAATAAAAAGAATCCAGTTGCACAGGGGCTTGCTGAGCTCCACGACTGTACTGCTAGAGATCCTGGGGAAGAATTATCAGAAGATGATTTTCTGGAGGAACAATTGCTTTCCCCATATAAAATGTACAATGAGGACCATTGTCAAACATTACCTTGGGTATATGTTGATGGTTGTTCTTACCATGCCACTATTGATAATGAACGCAGATTAGTCGCTGGCATTGGTATAACTTGGACAAATGGAGTCTCAACTATATCTGTAGGTTTCAACATTGGACCAAGATCCAGTCAAGTTGCAGAACTAACTGCTGTTCTAAAAACCATTGAAATGGCTATTGAACATGGTATTCATGAATTTGTGATCATAACTGACTCAAATTATGTGCGTGACAGTTTTGTTGAATACCTGCCAACTTGGAAAAGAAATGGCATGCAGAAAAGCAATAACAAACCAGTCAAGCATGGCAAGCTGTTCTGCGAGATTGATAATCTGGTGGTATCCATTAATTTAACCATACACTTGAAAAAGACCAAGGGTCATTCCAGAGTTCTAGGTCCTGATAAGGAAGGCAATGATCTTGCAGATTCATTAGCCAAACAAGGAGCCATAACTGGAGAACTCCTTAATATTGACCACTTAATGGGTGCAATTCAGGTAGAAGCCATTACTAGAAACCAGGCAAAACAACAGAGTGAGCCTAACCTGGTACAATGGAGTCAGGATTCTCCTAGTGAGGACCTGATCACTAGTCAAAAAGAAGACCCCATTGTAGGCATCTTCTATAAACACATAGAAGATCCTGAAAGCAACCCCATCTCAAAAGATGATTGTATTGGCAAAGAAGATCTTAGAATCTTAATGAAATCTAGATTACAATTCAAGTTACAGGATGGTTTGTTAATTAGAACCTCCAAAACTGGCATCCAGCAGTGGGTAGTACCCACCAAGTTCAGAGGTCTAATGCTTCAACAAGCCCATGATGCTCCCACATCTGGTCATCGTGGTGCCAAACTCACGTATGAAATATTACGTGATTACGCTTTTTGGCCACACATGTTGAAAGATGTTCAAACCTACTGTCAAGGGTGTTTAATCTGCCCACAGTTCCAACCCACTGCACCAACGCATAGAGCGCCATTGCAGAAAAGGGGGATGGTAATTCCATGGTCAGATATACAAATTGATTTTATTGGTCCGGTAACAAGGTCATCAAGAGGTAACAAATACATGTTAACCGTGACATGCCTGTTCAATAAATGGGTAGAGTGCATTAGTGCACCTAACAACAGTGCTGAAACATGTGCAGCGTTGCTCATCAACCACGTATGATCTAAAGACATACTGTAGTTTAAAGATGCCTAACTGATAAACATGAAGGCTCAAAATAACAAACTTTCTACATAAGAGACTGTCTATGAGGTATACGGTTGATCCTCATCAAATACCACTGACTTTAAGCCAATTCAAATACATGTGTCCTACATCTATTTGAAGTTGGAAGGGGGATTTATGTCAGAGTATATGAATATTATGATGAATATTACATATGTATACATATATATGTATATATATATATATGTATATTTTATACACTGTATATGTTAGATGAGACCTCAGGATTAATTGAACATGAGTTTGTTGAACACAGCTTCTAATCCACTGTGGGTCCCAACCCCCTACCAGATGGGTTAGCTGGGTGAATACATGTTTATCAGGATTGAAAATCAGCATAGCTTTGAAGCATGCCCTCCTGTTGTGTAAAATACACAAACATTTTCCTAAAAGAAACTAACTCAGTGACCATGCTCATTTGACTATACGCAGAGTTTTATGACTCTAAGACATTTGGTCTACCCAATTTAAAACAATCACTTAAAAGGATAAAATCTAAAATAGTTGGATAAGCATAGTACTTACAGGAAACCACTTTGATTATTTAGAATAAATGATCTGTGTTTTGGGTGGAGAATATGCTTGGGAGCCCTCTGGAATTTGTCACCTAAACCTTTGTGGATTCAAAGTAAGACATGTGTTGCAGATATACGGCTGGGGGAAGGTGACACAAATAGAATTAAATACATTTTGCAAAGGGAACAATGCCAGTTTTCCATGTATGTTTAAAATAATTCATGATATATATATGTTGAAATTAAACACATTATATTAAATAGATAATTGCTGCAGGGGATATTTATATAGGAAATAAATTCAGAATTAGTATAGATTAAATAACCATTTTTATAATCCCATATTTAAAGTGCACATATATAACATACATTTTCTATTTTTCAGGTGGACCATGGGAAAAATTCCTGCATGCAAGGACTGTGGGAGACATAGAGCATACTATATCATGTGAAAACATATTAGATATATAAATGCCATAAATTTCAAAATAATTAGCAATATTAAATTGCCTTAATATAATACAATATAAATAATGTTAGACACATGTTTCATATCAAAATGACCAGAGAGGTAATGTGATCTTACCCGTCTGTGATTGGTATTGCGAACTTATTAATATGAAGAAAATTATGGCAGTTATTACACATTTTAAAGAAAGATGTTTAAATGTATAGCTGTATTTGTTTGTCATGCTGCATTTGTTTTGTGCTGTCTGCTACCACCTAAGGGCCAATACCGGTATAGCAGTAACAGGATTTAGCTGTTAAAAAAAAAAAAGTATGCGTTTCCGTGGTGACCAAGGGCCAATCCAAATAGACATCCCACCTAACCAATGGGATGGTCAGATCTCGTAGGGCCACTCCCATGGTTTGATCAATGAGTGAAAAAGTTATTTAAGTAAATGCAGTAAAGAGAAGGGGACAGATTTTGCTAACTTGAATGATATACTGCTGGGCGTCCAAAATACATTCATTCTGAACAAGCTAATCTACCTTTTTCTCAGTGATTGCAAAAATTTACTTATATATTTTCTGAGATGAAACAAGGAATCCTTGGTAACTGAACTATCAATTTTGGTAACGTATATATATATAAAAAGAAAGAGGGTTGCAATTAATATTTTAACACAGATATATGCATAATAGCTGTAGTTTATATTCAGTCTGTATATTGTTAAATACATATCCTTGATGCTAAATTGTTTTATCTATACAACTGTAGAGTTATAACTCAGAATTGGGTCTTTACATAAATAATATATACAATTTCTGATGTTTTTAATGGAAGTATAGATTGTCCTATTGTTCAAATTAGCACTGTTAGAATTGTGTTGCTTGGGTTGTTAGCTGCTATTTTAGGTCTCATTGTAATATTTTAAATGCAGCTCTGAATGAAAGGTTGGTTTTAAAGTAAATTTGCATGAGCTTTGCATAGCATATTTTAAATAGTTTTGTTTTAACGCATATAATATTGACTCATATTCTAATCATTACAAATATTTATGTATCAACATGTTCATAGTTATTTACTAATAATAAAGAATTCAGATATTTAGATTCATTTTATTGTCTTAGCAAATGTATGTTTGATTGCGGGTTTAGTTTAAAGAAAGATTGTTAAATACATCAGTTATAACCCTCCTATATATTAACATATTACTTGGAAAGTACTGCTAGGATTCTTATAAATATACTGACAACTAAATAACAAATAGCACTTAAAAGGGCCTTTTGCGGGGCATTGCCCCAAAGTAATCAGCTCTATTACCTGTAAAAAAAAAGTACAATACCCCCAACATTAAAACCCACCACCCACACACCCAACCCTACTCTAAAACCCACCCAATACACCCTTAATAAAACCTAACACTAACCCCTTGAAGATCACCCTACCTTGAGAAGTCTTCACCCAGCCAGGCCAAAGTCCTCAATGAAGCCGGGCGAAGTGATCCTCCAGACGGGCAGAAGTCTTCATCCAAGCCGGCCAGAAGAGGTTGTCCAGACGGGCAGAAGTCTTCATCCAGGCGGCATTATCTTCATCCATCCGGCACAGAGCGGCTCCATCTTCAAGACATCCGACGTGGAGCATCCTCTTCCAACGAAGTCCAACTGAAGAATGAAGGTTCCTTTAAATGACACCATCCAAGATGGCGTCCCTTGAATTCCGATTGGATTGAGGATTGAGCTGGCATTCTATTGGCTGATCCAATCAGCCAATAGAATGCCAGCTCAATCCTATTGGCTGATTGGATTAGCCAATAGGATTGAACTTCAATCCTATTGGCTGATTGCATCAGCCAATAGGATTTTTTCTACCTTAATTCCGATTGGCTGATCGATTTCTATTAGCCAATCGGAATTCAAGAGACGCCATCTTGGATGACGTCATTTAAAGGAACCTTCATTCTTCAGTTGGACTTCGTTGGAAGAGGATGCTCCACGTCGGAAGTCTTGAAGATGGAGCCGCTCCGCGCCGGATGGATGAAGATAGAAGATGCCGCCTGGATAAAGACTTCTGCCCATCTGGAGGAACTCTTCTGGCCGGCTCGGATGAAGACTTCTGCCCATCTGGAGGATCACTTCGCCCGGCTTCATCGAGGACTTCGGCCCGGCTGGGTGAAGACTTCTCAAGGTAGGGTGATCTTCAAGGGGTTAGTGTTAGGTTTTATTAAGGGGGTATTGGGTGTGTTTTAGAGTAGGGTTGGGTGTGTGGGTGGTGGGTTTTAATGTTGGCGGAGTATTGTACTTTTTATTACAGGTAATAGAGCTGATTACTTTGGGGCAATGCCCTGCAAAAGGCCCTTTTAAGGGCTATTTGTAATTTAGTATAGGGTAGGGCTTTTTATTATTTTGGGGGGCTTTTTTATTTTATTAGGGGGATTAGATTAGGTGTGTGACAGACCCCTCTGTCCTGGAACTATGTGGCTCTCCTGGTTAATTTGTGTGGATCCAACAGTACTAAAGGGGTTAACTCTCTCCTTCTTCAGTTTTTGAGAAACTGTATTTTCTCATACAGGTTTCCTGGCATCAGCTATTGTTTACTGTAATTAGGTTTAGATAATACGCTTTCACCTTGTTTAATCACCTCCAGAGTCCAGACTGCTAGGTGCCAGGAAGGAATCCATTGTTTTCTTGTGTTTGATTGTTTATTTGTTTATGTAATGTATTTTTATTGTATCCTGTAAAATGGCGTTTGTCCTCTATCCATGGAAATAATTGGATTTCTTCCCAATTATCTCCAGGATAGAGAGGAGGGGTATGGCTAATGTACTATACTTGTCCCAGCCTCCCATCTGGTCCCCTAGGGGAGTGTCCACCAGGTGGGAGACCTGCTTAAATACCGGCCATGTAGCCCTCAATAAATGAGATTCCTGTTTTACCCTCAAGACGGAGCTTGAGGTGTTTTGGGGGGATTGCTACTTTGGGTTTTTCTTTTGCCTGCTCCCGGAGAGAAGGATTTTGTGTATTTTCCCCATTTGGTGAATTAACTGGGTTTGTGTGTTGCTATTCCCGTACTAAGGGCATCTTTCATCTGGTATTAACCCTCGATACCCGGGTTATACCATAACAACTGGTGGCAAGTGACGGGATGGTCCTCATCGCCCAGAAGAGCAACTACACATCCGGACCTAATGGGAGTACCGTATGAAAGGCTGAAAAGAGCTACCCTTAAAGACCTGCTAGAACAACGGGGCCGACAAGCCAGTAACCTCAGGAAGAGGGAGATTATTACAATACTGACCGAGATGGACGGAGTACCAGGGACCTAAGGAACTAATGGGCCAAGCATATCAGACAGAACCCCCAAAGAAGCAAGCTTTAGCAAGCTTTGACCAGGCGGTTAAAATAAGACTGGCACATTATAGCCCCAACCCGACTAGAGAAATTATTGACCGGATCATAGCCGCTGTGGAGGCCAACCTACTTCGCCAAAGCAGCGTTGCAGCAGCCCAAGTCACAGCAACCCCAGTGGAAAAGAGGAAAGTAAATTTTGCAGCTTTTAAAAACTTCATTGAAACAGAAGGAGAGATTGATGGTACCTTGCAGATTTTGAGAGGCAATGTGCACTACACAAGGTACCCAACCAGGCCAGTGAGGCTTTTGGGGCCATTCCGGATGAGGAAGTTGGGGATTATAATGCTGTAAAAGAGGCTCTGCTCTCCAGGTATGCGGTTACACCGGAGGCATACAGGAGGCGGTTCAGAGACACTGTTAAACTAGCTGGAGATTCCTACGTCGAGTGGGCATGTAGGGTGCACCGCACAGCAGCTCACTGGATGTCGGGGTGCCAAGCCGTATCCGGGGAAGAGGTGCTGCAGCTATTCCTGTTGGAACATTGCTTCGACAAGTTATCCGCAGGAGTTAGAGAGTGGGTTCGGGACCGTAAACCCTCCACACTGCATGAAGCTGCTCGTCTGGCAGATGAGTATACGGCTGCCCGCAAACTGGACACTGCTGCCACTAAGACCCCTGCCAGAGTGGAGTACCAACCCACAGTCACCCAAGCAGCTACCGGGTTACCAACCCCCCGGTGCACCGCTCTACAGCACCACCTTCAGCCACAAACTATCCTCAGCCAGCCCGGTTCAACTCACGGGACTACTCGCAGCCCATTCAGTGCTTCGGATGTAAGCAACTAGGGCACAAAATACCAGAGTCTCCACTAAACACAGCGAACCAAGCACAGTCCTGGAGGAGACCCACCGGCGGAAACCCACGTAACCCTCAGCCTGCTGCCCACTGCGTAGAGGAGGAAGACTGCTGGGGCATCCTACATGAAGCAGACCCTGTGCAAGCTGCCCACCTGGATAACCGACAACAGCACCGGCAACTGGTTAAAGTGAATGGGAAGGAGGTCAGTGGTCTACGAGATATGGATGCTACCATGACCTTGCTCCAAAAGAACTTGGTGTCCGAGAACCAGCGCACCGGAGACACTGTGGCTGTGAGGGTAGCAGGGGGCGCTGTGTTCCACCTACCTATTGCCCGGGTACATTTGGATTGGGAAGTGGGCGCTGGACATGTGAATGTGGGGGTCATGAAGGATTTACCAGCTGATGTTCTCCTTGGAAATGACTTGGCCCCCCTTGTTTCTGCCTTCACTCTGATGGGTCCCGCTGATGTTAACCCTGTGACTACCCGTGCCCAGACCCGTGCAGCTGAGACCGACCCACCTGCTGCTGAGACCCAGGTAAGACTCTCTCCCATGACTTGTACCCTAGATCAGGCCCCCTTAGGCTGGGATACCCCAAAGACATACGGGAGGGAAACCCGGGAGGATCCGATCCTTCAGAAGTATAGGGCTAGGGCAGATGCTGGAGAAGAGGGGGTAGATGGGGAACGTTATGAGTGGGTGGGGGATAGGCTATATAGAATCCCTAAACCTTCCCAGAAAAGTACTACCCCTCCACAGAATCGGCAGCTGGTGGTGCCTGCGAAATACCGGCAAGAGATTCTGCGGATTGGGCATGATGTACCATTAGCTGAACATCTAGGGTCCCGCCCCACAGCTCATAGGATCACACAAAATTTCTTCTGGCCCAATTTTAACCGAGATGTGCGGGTATATTGTAGTACCTGTGACACCTGTCAACGGGTGGGTAAGCGGGGGGGGGATCACCCAAAAGCTAGGCTTATGTCTATGCCTATCATTGGGGAACCCTTTTCCTGCATAGCCGTTGACATTGTGGGTCCACTGGCCAGAGCTAGTCCATCAGGTAAGAAGTATATTCTCACAGTGGTGAACTATGCCACTCCTTACCCAGAGGCAGTAGCACTGTCTAATATAGAGGCAGAGACAGTAGCTGATGTCCTGGATAAGGTTTTTACTAGGGTCGGGTTCCCTAAGGAGATTCTCTCTGATCAGGGGACCCAGTTAACCGCTGTGCTCACCCAGCAGCTGTGGAAGGTGTGCGGCATTAAACTGCTGCTCAGTTCGCCTTATCACCAACAGACTAACGGTCTCTGCGAGCACTTTAATGGAACCCTCAAGCAGATGCTGAGGACCTTTACTTGCAGAGACTGGGAGCGATTCCTGCCTCATCTGTTATTTGCGTACAGAGAGGTGCCCCAGGAATCTACTGGGTTCTCTCCCTTTGAGTTACTCTATGGGAGAAGGATCCGCGGACCCCTGGATCTCATTAGAGGACACTGGGAGGGAGAGAGCAGGAGGGGACCCCCATAGTACCATATGTCCTGGAACTCCGGGACCTCATGGAGAAACTGTCCCTGATGGTAAGGGAGAATCTCCAGGTGGCCCAGGGGAGACAGAAGAGGTGGTACGATCGGGGTGCCCAGCAGCGGGTCTTCCAGGTTAGACAGAAAGTTTTGGTGCTCAAGCCTGTGAGGACAAACAAGATGCAAGAATCTTGGCAGGGCCCATATAAGGTGTTAGCTCAGGTATGTGATACTACCTATATTATAGCCAGCTGTGCAGATGAAAGGATCCAGCGATCCTTTCATGTGAACATGCTGAAGGAGTATCAGGAGAGGCCAGAGGATGTCGCTGCAGTGTGTGCCCCTGCTGCAGATGACCCAGAGAATTTACCCCTGCCCAACTTACTAGAGAAGGACCCCCAGACTATCCTCACTAGTCTTGTGCAGCTAAGGGAACGGTTAAGCCCCACAGAGAAGGTACAGGCAAGACAGCTTCTGTGGGAGAAGCAGGCGATGTTCTCCCAAGAGCCCGGCTACACTACCCTAGCTGTACATAAGGTAGAGACCCCTGGACAGAATCCCCTGTGACAGCCCCCCTACCGTATCCCCGAAGCAGTCCGAGAAGGAATGCGGAAGGAGATACAGGAGATGGCTCGGCTGGGAGTCATCGAACACTCCAATAGCCCTTGGGCTTCACCTGTAGTCCTGGTACCTAAGAAAGATGGGACCACCCGGTTCTGTGTGGACTACAGGCGGCTCAATGAAAGGACCAGCACTGACGCTTACCCAATGCCCCGGGTAGATGAATTACTAGGGGACGCTATCTGACCACCATAGACCTGTGTAAGGGCTATTGGCAGATTCCCCTGGCCGAGGATGCTATCCCCAAGTCGGATTTGTCACCCCATTTGGCCTGTACCAGTTTAAGCTCATGCCCTTTGGGATGAAGCATGCTCTGGCTACCTTCCAGCGTATGGTGGATAGACTCCTCGATGGCTTCCAGGAATTTGCTTGTGCATACCTGGACGACATTGCGGTCTACTGTGAGTCCTGGGAGGAACACCTAGTCCACTGGCCTGACCTTGAAACCAGACAAGTGCCATCTAGGTATGGCTGAAGTACAGTACTTGGGTCACAGAGTGGGGTGTGGGAGCCAGAGACCGGAGCCAGCCAAGGTAAAGGCTGTGGCTAACTGGCCCACACCTATCACTTAGACCCAAGTGCTAGCCTTCTTGGGGACGGCAGGGTACTAACGATGTTTTGTCCTGGACTACAGTACTATCACCAAGCCCTGACTGACCTGACTAAGAAGAACCTCCCTAAGCAGGTCCTGTTGTCTCCCGCTTGTGAAGCCGCGTTTCAGGCACTGAAGTAGGCTCTTGTGAATGCCCCTGTCTTGGTTGCCCCAGTCCCTAACAAACATTTTCTTGTTCATACAGATGCTTCCATGTATGGACTGGGGGCTGTGCTGATCCAAGTCGGGGAGGATGGAGGAGAGCACCCTGTCACAAACTTAAGCAGAAAGTTGTTACCTCGAGAAGTAAGTTATGCGGCAGTGGAGAAGGAATATTTAGCCCTGATCTGGGCACTGAAGAAGTTGAGCCCTTATTTATACGGACAGGAATTCTCTCTCATAACGGACCACAATCCCTTAGTCTGGCTTAACCGGGTCTCAGGAGACAATGGTAGATTGCTGCGGTGGAGTTTAGCCCTCCAACCCTATAACTTCACCATCAGCTACCGGCCCGGTAAGCAGAACGGGAATGCAGATGGATTGTCCTGGCAAACTGACATTCCTACCACCTCCTAGTCCGGTCATCCCAAAGTTAACCCGCCAAAGGGTCACGCCGGGTCTTCCGGAGTGTCCCACAAGGAGGGAACCGTGTGACAGACCCCTCTGTCCTGGAACTATGTGTCTGTCCTGGTTAATTTGTGTGGATCAAACAGTACTAAAGGGGTTAACTCTCTCTTTGTTCAGTTTTTGAGAAACTGTATTTTCTGATACAGGTTTCCTGGCATCAGCTATTGTTTACTGTAATTAGGTTTAGGTGATACGCTTTCACCTTGTTTTATCACTTCCAGAGTCCAGACTGCTAGGTGCCAGGAAGGAATCCATTGTTTTCTTGTGTTTGATTGTTTATTTGTTTATGTGATGTATTTTTATTGTATCCTGTAAAATGGCGTTTGTCCTCTATCCATGGAGATAATTGGATTTCTTCCCAATTATCTCCAGGATAGAGAGGAGGGGTATGGCTAATGTACTATACTTGTCCCAGCCTCCCATCTGGTCTCCTAGGGGAGTGTCCACCAGGTGGGAGACCTGCTTAAATACCGGCATGTAGCCCTCAATAAATGAGATTCCTGTTTTACCCTCAAGACAGAGCTTGGTCTGGTGTTTGGGGGGGATTGCTACTTTGGGTTATTCTTTTGCCTGTTCCCGGAGAGAAGAATTTTGTGTATTTTCCCCGTTCGGTGAATTAACTGGGTTCATGTTTTGCTATTCCCGTACTAAGGGCATCTTTCATCTGGTATTAACGCTCGATACCCGGGTTATACCATAACAAGGTGTAATTAGTTTAAAAACTTGTAATTATTTTATTATTTTCTGTAATTTAGTGTTTGATTTTTTTCGTACTTTAGATCATTTTTTTAAATTGTAATTAATTGTATTTAGTTTAGCCAATAGGATTGAACTTTAATCCTATTGGCTGATCGGATCAGCCAATAGGATTTTTTCTACCTTAATTCCGATTGGCTGATAGAATCCTATCAGCCAATCGGAATTAAAGGGACGCCATCTTGGATGACGTCATTTAAAGGAACCTTCATTCGTCGGGAGTCGTCGGAAGAAGAGGATGCTCCGCGTCGGCTGGCTTGAAGATGGACCCGCTCCGGATGGATGAAGATAGAAGATGCCGTCTGGATGAAGACTTCTGCTCATCTGGAGGTCCTCTTCTGCCCGGATCAGATGAAGAGTTCTGCCCCTCTGGAGGACCACTTGTGCCCGGCTTAGGGAAAACGGCTCAAGGTAGGGTGATCTTCAAGGGGGTAGTGTTAGGTTTTATTAAGGGGGGGATTGGGTGGGTTTTAGAGTAGGGTTGGGTGTGTGGGTGGTGAGTTTTATTGTTGGGGGGGTATTGTATTTTTTTTTTTACAGGTTAAAGAGCTGATTACTTTGGGGCAATGCCCCGCAAAAAGCCCTTTTAAGGGCTATTGGTAATTTAGTATAGGGTAGGGAATTTTATTATTTTGGGGGCCTTTTTTATTTTATTAGGGGGATTAGATTAGGTGTAATTAGTTTAAAATTCTTGTAATTATTTTTTTATTTTCTGTAATTTAGTGTTTGTTTTTTTCGTACTTTAGTTTATTTAATTTAATTGTATTTAATTGTAGTTAGTTTAGGTAATTAATTTAATGATAGTGTAGTGTTAGGTGTAATTGCAATTTAGGTTAGGAATTATTTTACAGGTATATTTGTCTTTATTTTAAGTAGGAAGTTATTAAATAGTTAAAAAACTATTGTACCTAGTTAAAATAAATACAAAGTTGCCTGTAAAATAAATATAAACCCTAAGATAGAAACAAATGTAACTATTAGTTATATTGTAGCTATCTTATGGTTTATTTAACAGGTAAGTATTTAGTTTTAAATAGGAATAATTCATTTAATTGTAATAATTTAATTTCGTTTTAATTTAAATTATATTTAAGTTAGGGGGGTGTTAGACTTAGGTTTAGACTTAGGTTTAGGGGTTAATAAATGTAATATAGTAGTAGCGACGTTGTGGTGGAAGATTAGGGGTTAATAAATGTAGGTAGGTGTCGGCAATGTTAGGGACGGCAGATTAGAGGTTAATAAAATTTAACTAGTGTTTGCGAGGTGGGAGTGCGGCGGTTATGGGGTTAATATATTTATTATCTATTAAAGTGGAGTCTGCAGATTAGGGGTTAAAAACTTTATTTAAGTGTTTCCGATGTGGGGGGGGGGGCTCGGTTTAGGGGTTAATAGGTAGTTTATGGGTGTTAGTGTACTTTTTAGCACTTTAGTTAAGAGTTTTATGTGACGGCGTTAGCCCATAAAACACTTAACTACTGACTTTTAAATGCGGTAGGAGTCTTGACAGGAGAGGGTCTACCGCTCACTTTCTCCAAGACTCGTAATACCAGCGTTAGGCAAATCCCATTAAAAAGATAGGATACATAATTTACGTAAGGGGATTTGCGGTAAGCTCGAGTCGCGGAAGAAAAGTGAGCAGTACACCTGTACCTGCCAGACTCGTAATACCAGCGGGCGTTAAAAAGCAGCGTTGGGACCTCTCAATGCTGCTTTTTAAGGCTAACGCAAGACTCGTAATCAAGCAGATTAGATCTTATTTAGCGTGAATACTGGTAAAATTTACATAAAGTCGTGTCCAACTTGCATCCAAACTAAACCTGATGTCTAAAAATCATATGGATATTTAATAAGTTTACCCATTCCTTTTTCGTCCATGGGATTCCATAGCTATGGATTTTATTGTGGAATTGCCAAAGTCTTCTGGCTACACTACTATTTTAGTAGTAGTGGATCTTTTAACCAAAATGGCTCATTTTTTTATCCCGACTCAAAAACTTCCCTCAGCCTCCCAAACCGCAGATCTCATAATGCTTAATGTTTTTAAGTCACACAGATTGCCTAGCTCTATCATCTCCGACAGAGGAAGTCAATTTACTTCCAAGTTCTGGAAAGAACTTTGCGATTGTTTACAAATTAATGCAGGTTATCCACAGCATATCATCCGCAATCCAATGGCCAAACTGAGAAGACTAACCAATGTCTTGAACAATATCTACATACTGTTCCTTGAAACAACATCAATGGGCAGAATTTTTACCCTACGCTGAATTCGCCTATAACAACAGTAAAAACTCATCCACGAAACATGCTCCTTTCTTCTACAATTCACTTATTTTGAAGGATTCATACAGCAGCCATTCTCGGATTCACTGAACAGCTGAGTTCCGTTTCTGAGAGCAGTAAGACCTCACAGCCTCGATCTGGTGCCGCTCTCATCAAAGACTCTCCAGCTGAATCAGACAGCGTTCACTCCTGTTACTCAATCTTATGTGATTCACCTCTATATTCTGCTCCCTTCAACGGTCCCCGCAGTTCCTGACTGTTAGTTTGATCTCTCTCCTCGGAGCTTCCAGTTCAAGTAAGCTAATTCTTTGTTCAGGTTTAAACTTCTATCCTTCCAACTTATGCAGCAACCTCTTAAATATTTCCTATGTTTAAACTGCCATATCGTTCACAAACTGTCTACTTGGAATAAGATATTATTAGTGCCAATATGTATCTTTATTGACTCTGCTTGTTTTCAAAGTGATCTCCGTCAAGTTATTGTTCAAATAACTACTACTACTCTCCTTAAGTAATTACTCAGTTCTAGATCTGTATTCTAGAAGACTAACCAATGTCTTGAACAATATCTACATACTGTTCCTTGAAACAACATCAATGGGCAGAATTTTTACCCTACGCTGAATTCGCCTATAACAACAGTAAAAACTCATCCACGAAACATGCTCCTTTCTTCTACAATTCACTTATTTTGAAGGATTCATACAGCAGCCATTCTCGGATTCACTGAACAGCTGAGTTCCGTTTCTGAGAGCAGTAAGACCTCACAGCCTCGATCTGGTGCCGCTCTCATCAAAGACTCTCCAGCTGAATCAGACAGCGTTCACTCCTGTTACTCAATCTTATGTGATTCACCTCTATATTCTGCTCCCTTCAACGGTCCCCGCAGTTCCTGACTGTTAGTTTGATCTCTCTCCTCTGAGCTTCCAGTTCAAGTAAGCTAATTCTTTGTTCAGGTTTAAACTTCTATCCTTCCAACTTATGCAGCAACCTCTTAAATATTTCCTATGTTTAAACTGCCATATCGTTCACAAACTGTCTACTTGGAATAAGATATTATTAGTGCCAATATGTATCTTTATTGACTCTGCTTGTTTTCAAAGTGATCTCCGTCAAGTTATTGTTCAAATAACTACTACTACTCTCCTTAAGTAATTACTCAGTTCTAGATCTGTATTCTAGGATTTTCTGGAACTTCCATTCTATGGCCTCTAGTTATCAAGGTCTGGCGGACCTGATCCGACACTGCTCGCCGTATTCAGCATTGCACCAGCAGCTCACAAGAGCAGTGGTCTTTGTGACCGCTGCTTCATAACTGCTGTTTCTGGTGAGCCTGCAGGCTCGCCAGAAACACGGGGCATCAAGCTCCATTCGGAGCTTGATACATATGCCCCTATGTATTCACTGGATATCCTAACTTTGGTAGTTTGTTTACATTTCAAACCTTCTCCATATATGTGATATTTTTTATATATATATATATATATATATATATATATATATATATATATATATAATATATATATATATATAACCAATATATACCGGTGTTCATAAAATATCCTATATTTTTATATGTATATTGTGATGGACCGCCTGGTACCCGAATGAGTGCCTCCGTCAGAACACTTCCCTTGTCCTGGACATCCCTTTATCCAGAGCAATAGCTCCTGGTACAGTGGGGCAAAAAAGTATTTAGTCAGCCACCATTTGTGCAAGTTCTCCCACTTAAGAAGATGAGACAGGCCTGTAATTTTCATCATAGGTATACCTCAACTATGAGAGACAAAATGTGGAAACAAATCCAGACAATCACATTGTCTGATTTGGAAAGAATTTATTTGCAAATTATGGTGGAAAATAAGTATTTGGTCACCTACAAACAAGCAAGATTTCTGGCTCTCACAGACCTGTATCTTCTTCTTTAACTGGCTCCTCTGTCCTCCTCTCATTACCTGTATTAATGGCACCTGTTTGAACTTGTTATCAGTATAAAATACACCTGTCCACAACCTCAAACAGTCACACTGCAAACTCCACTATGGTGAAGACCAAAGAGCTGTCAAAGGACACCAGAAACAAAATTGTAGACCTGCACCAGGCTGGGAAGACTGAATCTGCAATAGGCAATCAGCTTGGTGTGAAGAAATCAACTGTGGGAGCAATAATTAGAAAATGGAAGACATACAAGACCACTTATAATCTCCCTCGATCTGGGGCTCCACGCAAGATCTCACCCATTGGGGTCAAAATGATCACAAGAACGGTGAGCAAACATCCCAGAACCACACGGGGGGACCTAGTGAATGACCTGCAGAGAGCTGGGACCAATGTAACAAAGGCTACCATCAGTAACACACTACGCCGCCAGGGACTCAGATCCTGCAGTGCCAGACGTGTCCCCCTGCTTAAGGCAGTACATGTCCGGGCCCATCTGAAGTATGCTAGAGAGCATTTGGATGATCCAGAAGCGGATTGGGAGAATGTCATATGGTCAGATGAAACCAAAGTAGAACTGTTTGGTAGAAACACAACTCATCGTGTTTGGAGGAGAGAGAATGCTGAGTCGCAACCAAAGAACACCATACCGACTGTGAAGCATGGGGGTGGCAACATCATGCTTTGGGGCTGTTTTTCTGCAAAGGGAACAGGACGACTGATCCGTGTACATGAAAGAATGAATGGGGCCACACACCCCAGACACACAAAAACACACCAAAAAAAAAAAAAAAAAAAAGACCCCCATCAAGGAGTCTATTTATATGTCGTTTATATAGACCTGACTTAATTAGCTCCGTCCCTAATCTCCCCCCACTGATAGGGTATCCTCTCTTCCGCCACCAGCGTTAAGAAAGGTACTAAATTTTTTAGAGGGGAAATAAATTGCCTTTGCATGTCTAGTGGCCATTCCAGGAGTACTTTTAACCATTTATTGAAATACTTCCTAAGCTTTGTCTCCTTTCTTAGATTATTGTCATAGAGTTCTATTCTCATCTGTAGACACATTAAATTAATAAACTCCCCTAACACAGGGGCTCTTCTTCTTTTCCGGTTCCTAACTATTAAATTTCGAGCTAACATTATACCGGTATTAACTTACTGACTCTCTCCTGGTTCTAGCCGAGCTTGATACAAAAGAAAGATTATAGGTGCGGTAAGTTCAATTCATGACCCTACATATTTATTGAACCAATAGTTTACCTTAGCCCAAAATTGTCTGATTTTAGGGCATAGCCACAAACAATGCAATAGGTCTGCTCTCCCTGCACTACACTTATAGCATGAAATATTCAAATCTGCACTCGCCCATTTATTTAACCTATCCGGCGTTAAATAATAATTATTAATGATTCTCCACTGAGTCTCCCTCCAGCTAATAACTGTCGTCGCTGACATACTTAATTTAATACTTTTCACTACCTCTTCTTCCTGCACATTTGGGATATATTTTTGAAGCTTCTGTGTGATAACCCTAATATGGTTAGACCCTAATCTATCAAATAGAATATTATACCAATACGTTAATGATCTAATGCCTGCTTTATACAAAGTAAGTCCTACCTCCATCTCTTGTAAATCCCAACCTGGCTCACTTGATTGAGCAAGTGCTGTCATGAAGCTTCTAACTTGCAGGAATGCATAAAAATTCTTTTGAGGTAACTGAAATTTTTTAACTATCTCACCAAACGATTGTACTTTATTTGTGCCAGTTATCAGAAGTTGTACAAAATATCGAATTCCTTTTACATACCATTCTTTAAAAACTATATTATTTTGTCCTGGCGAAAAATCCGGAGTACCAATAATCGGTAAATATCTAGATCTTCTATAATCCACTCCCATTATATTACAGTATTTTTGCCAAGCCAAAATAATATTCGAAATTGTTGAGAGTTGTTTAATGTTCTCTGGTAGTTTTACATAAGTGTGATGTAAGGCAGATTTTAAATTGAAAGGTCTTATTAGTTCTGTTTCTAACTCATAGTAGGTAATATATTGCGTCTCGAGCAACCAGTCCAATCCATATTTTATCATTGCTATCCAATTATAGTAGCGTAGGTTTGGTAAAGCCATACCTCCATATTTTTTAGGTACAGTTAATCTGTCTAGAGCTATCTGAGGTCTCATCTTCCCCCAAATGAATTTGGTACATGCCTTATTGAATTTGACAATGTCTTGTAATGAATAAAGGTATGTTTTGAAGTAAAAACAATAGACGCAGAAAAATAATTGTCTTAATAAGCATGATTTTGGCCGACAATGAGAGAAAATATAAATTCCATCTCTGTAGCTCAGATTAATTAGTGAAATAATCAGCAAAATTGAGTTTATACCACTCACCTGGATCTTTCCCCAAAATGATTCCCAAATATCTAATATGTGCTACTTCCCTATACGGGTGTTTAATATAGCTCTTTTTATTTTTGTTGATCCATAAAATTTCTGACTTCTGTATATTTACTTTATAACCTGTAAACTTGCTAAACTGGTTGATCATCTACAAACTTATTGGGATACTTAAGCTGGAGTTGCTAAGAAAGAGAATGACATCATCCGCATATAATGAAATAACTACCCTAATCTCCTACCTTAATACCTTCTAACCTCTCCCTAAGATGGATTGCCAAGGGCTCTAGAGCAATATTAAAAAGAAGTGGGGACAATGGACATCCCTGCCTGGTACCTTTTTGCATGATAATATATGGTGTAAATCCCCCATTTACTAACACTTGTGAACAGTGCTAATTGTTTAGCACACAGAACAGTGCTGACTGTCTAACACACAGAACAGTGCTGATTGGCTAACACACACAACAGTGCAGATTGGCTAACACACAGAACAGTGCAGATTGGCTAGCACACAGAACAGTGCTGATTGTCTAGCACACAGAACAGTGCTGATTGTCTAGCACACAGAACAGTGCCGATTGGCTAGCACACAGAACAGTGCTGATTGTCTAGCACACAGAACAGTACCGTTTGGCTAGCACACAGAACAGTGCTGATTGTCTAGCACACAGAACAGTATCGTTTGGCTAGCACACAGAACAGTGCTGATTGTCTAGCACACAAAACAGTGCCGATTGGTTAACTCACAGAACGGTGCTGATTGTCAAACTCAAAGAACAGTGCTAATTGTTTAGCACACAGAACAGTGCTGATTGTCTAGCACACAGAACAGTGCTGATTGTCTAGCACACAGAGCAGTGCTGATTGGCTAGCACACAGAACAGTACTGATTGTCTAGCAGACAGAACAGTGCTGATTGTCTAGCACACAGAACAGTACCGATTGGCTAGCACACAGAACATTGCTGATTGGTTAACTCACAGAACGGTGCTGATAGTCTAGCACACAGAACACACACAGAACAGTGCTGATTGGTTAGCACACAGAACAGTGCTGATTGGCTAGCACGGCTACACAAGGTCATCACTGAAGGTCCTATTTAACCTTTATGCTGGCAATTGCTAGCGTTTTTTAAATGTTAGGATTTACCATAACTTTAAAGCTTATTTTTTCGTATAGCCTAATGCGCACCCCATCTCTTTCTGTATTCATTTTAACCACCTGCACTGGGAGACTATTCCATGAATCAACCATGAACAGAATTGCTTCAAATGACTCCTGAACCTACTGCCTCTTACTTGAGCTCATAACCCCAGTGACAAATGCTTAAACTTCTGCTTTATTTCTTAAAGGGACAGTTACTCTAAATTTTCTCCCTTTTAATTTGCTACTTTTGATCCATTTTACTACTGGAGTGACATTGTTTACATAGTCCCTTTACCTTTATTTTTACATTTGAAATAGCCGATTTCCTACCTATACTAAAAAGGTCATACACACAATTTTTTTCTTTTGTGATTCAGATAGAGCATGTGATTTTTTAACAACTTTTTTATTACTTCTATTTTCTAATTTGTTTTGTTCTCTTGATATCTATTGTTGAAAAGGATACCTAGGTAGACTCAGAAGCTGCTGATTGGTGGTTGCACTTATATGCCTCAGCTAATTGTCTCATCCAATGCCTTCAGCTAGCTCCCAGTAATGCATTGCTGCTGCTTCAACAAAGGATACAAAGAGAATGAAGCAAATGTGATAATAGACGTACATTTGAAAGTTGTTTAAAATTGTATGTTCTATCTGAATCGTTAAAAATTGGTTTCATTTCCCTTTAAGTGTTGACTATAGAAAAGCTGTGCAGACAGCCAGCAGAACATATTATACTACCAAGTTGGGTTAAGAGAGATAAATAATAAAATATACATTTTCAATTGTTCTCTATAAGTATTCGGCTTTGGTTTACAGACAGAGATAATATAAAGAAGCATGTGTGTATACAGAAAGTGATAACTTCCCAGCAAGCTAAAGCCATTTTAATGGGTTGTGGTTTTAAAGAACAAAACCAGCTATTTCATATAAAAAATAAACCCCAAAAGAAGTAATTTTATACTCTGTGGAAACACATTAAAGGGACATTAAACTCTTTGAGATGGTAACATAAAATGATAAATTGTATATATAGAAAAACCTACAATATACTTTCATTATTTATTTTGTCCCCTTTTTCTGTAATTCCATTCTGAATGTGTGAGCGCTGCACACTCTAGTGACCTATTTATAACTGTCCCAAATTGGCCAGAGCAGAAAATAACCGAAGTTACAATATGACTGCTCCCATTTGGCTAGATAAAGAGTTTTGCGGTACGGCTATACCGCTGAAAAATTGGCCTTTTGCTGGAATGGCCAATAACGCATATTACGAGTCGCGGCGGTATAGCTATACCGCAAGCATTTTAGCCTGTAATGCAACGTCCATTCCGCACTCAAAAAAATGACGTTTGAGTGCAGGATTTTCCATAGCGCCGTTTTACAGGTTGTGCGGTCTGGCTAAAATGCTTGCGTTACAGCCGACATGATCCATATCGCCATCTGAGAGCAGTAGCTATGGATTTGGTGTAATAAAAATGTTTAAAAAAACTCATAACTAAAATGTTACAAAGTACACTAACACCCATAAACTACCTATTAACCCCTAAACTGCCGCCCTCACGAATCGCAACTATTAAATAAACCTATTAACCCCTAATCCACCGCCCCCCAACATCGCAGACACTAAATAAACCTAATAACCCCTAAGCCGCCGGCTCCCTACATCACCAACACTATAATAAAGTATTAACCCCTAAACCTCCAGCCCCCCACATTGTAACTAATAAACTAAACCACTTAACCCCTAAACCTCCAGCTCCCCACATCGTATCTACTAAACTAAACTTATTAACCCCTAAACCTCCAGCTCCCCACATCGTAACTAATAAACTAAACAGCTTAACCCCTAAACCGCCAGCCCCCCACATCGTATCTACTAAACTAAACTTATTAACCCCTAAACTGCCGCCCCCACATCGCAAAACACTAAATTAAACTATTAACCCCTAAACCTAACCCCCCCTAACTTTAAATTAAAATTACAATATAACTATCTTTAAATAAATAAAAACTTACCGGTGAAATAAAAAAAAACTAAGTTTAAACTATAAATTAACACATAACTATTCTAATGAAACAAAAAAAGCTACCAATTAAAAACCTAAACATTAAACTATAAATTAAAAAGCTAAATTAAAAAAACGTATACTATGAAAACATTTAAAAAATCTAACAATACAAAAAATAATTACTAAATTACAAAAAATAAAAAACAAAATTATCAAAAATAAAAACAATTACACCTAATCTAATAGCCCTATAAAAATAAAAAAAAAAACCAAAATAAACCCCCCAAAATAAACCCCCCAACCTACAATAAACTACAAATAGCCTTAAAAGGGCCCTTTGTAGGGCATTGCCCTAAGTTAAACAGCTCTTTTACCTAGAAAAAATACAAAGTCCCCCCAACAGTAAAACCCACCATCCAACCAACTCCCACAAAATAAATAACCTAAGTCTAAAAAAACCTAAGCTAGCCATTGTTCCTAAAGGGGCATTTGTATGGGCATTGCCCTTAAAAGGGCATTCTGCTCTTTTACGGTGCCCATCCCTAATCTAAAAATAAGCCCACACAAAAAAACAAAAACTAACACTAACCCCATAAAATCTACTCACAGTTCCTGAAGTCCTGACATCCATCTCCATCCAGGCGGCAACACCTTCATCCATCTCAGGGACGTCTTCTTTCTTCATCCCGGCGGCGCGAAGCAGAGCTATCCTGGAGGGCGATGACATCCTGCGCGGAGGGTCCTCTTCATACGATCACCGCCATACACTGAAGTTGAATGCAAGGTACCCGTTTTAAAATGACGTACCTTGCATTCCTATTGCCTGATTTAATTCTTCAAATTCAAATCAGCCAATAGGATGAGAGCTTCTGAAATCCTATTGGCTGTTTTGAACCGTGAGTAGATTATATGGGGTTAGTGTTTTTTTAGTTGGTGTTTTTTTTTTTAGATTAGGGCTTTGGGCAATGCCCATACAAATGGTTGGGTGGGGCGGTTTACTTTTAGGGGGGGACTTAGTAATTTTTTAAGGTACAAAAGCTGTTTAACTTAGGACAATGCCCTACAAAAGGCCCTTTTAAAAGCTATTGGTAGTTTATTGTAGGTTAGTGGGTGTTTTTTTTTGGGGGGGGGGTTATTTTTCTAGGTCTATTAGATTATGTGTAATTGTTTTTAGTTTTAATAATTTCATTTATTATTTTTTGTAGAGTTTTTTATTCTTCGTAACTTAGTGTTTATTATTTTTTGCAATGTTAGATTTTTTAATTTTTTTCGTAGTGTTAGGTTTTTTAAGTTTTTAATTTAGGTTTTTAATTGGTAGTTTCTTTTTATTTCATTAGAATAGTTATGTTAATTTATAGTTTAAACTTAGTTTTTATTTATTTAAAGATAGTTATATTGTAATTTTAGTTTAAAGTTAGGGGGGGTTTAGTTTTAGGGGTTAATAGTTTAATTTAGTGTTCTGCGATGTGGGGGCCCGGCAGTTTAAGGGTTAATAGGTTTAGTTTAGTAGTTACACTGTGTGGGGCTGGAGGTTTAGGGGTTAATAGGTTTAGTTTATTAGTTACGATGTGGGGGGCTGGAGGTTTAGGGGTTAATACTTTATTATAGTGTTGGCGATGTGGGGGCTGGCGGTTTAGGAGTTTATTTAGGTGTCGGTGATGTCGGTGGGTGGCGGATTAGGGGTTAATAACTTTTATTAGTGTCGGCGATGTCGGGGGCGGTGGATTAGGGGTCAATAACTTTTATTAATGTCTGCGATGTCGGGGAGCTGCGGAATAGGGGTGTTTAGACTAGGGGTTTATGTTAGGGTGTTAGGTTTAAACGTAACTTTATTTTCCTCATAGACATCAATGGGGTTGCGTTACGGCGATCTCCATTCCGCAATCGCAGGTGTTAGTTTTTTTCTAACACTTTCTCCCCATTGATGATTATGGGGGAAAGGGTGCACGAGCACGTAAACTCAGCCCTTGGCGTTTGTGAGGTATTGACCTTAACGCACCATACCGCGCAGTACAAGGAGGTTTTTCAGTAACTCGTAATGGCAGTGCTATCAAGAGTGCAATAACGCACATTTTTTAAGGGTTATTTTCGCACCCTGTTTAGCACAAAATTCGTAATCTAGGTGTTTTATAGACACCAAAACGTTACACTTATTTTGTCTATATTTAATCAGATAATAAAACTTTACACTTATTTTGTCTATATTTAAACAGATAATAAAACTTTACACTTATTTTGTCTATATTTAATCAGATAATAAAACTTTACACTTATTTTGTCTATATTTAAACAGATAATAAAACTTTACACTTATTTTGTCTATATTTAAACAGATAATATAACTTTACACTTATTTTGTCTATATTTAATCAGATAATAAAACTTTACACTTATTTTGTCTATATTTAAACAGATAATAAAACGTTACACTTATTTTGTCTATATTTAATCAGATAATAAAACTTTACACTTATTTTGTCTATATTTAAACAGATAATAAAACTTTACACTTATTTTGTCTATATTTAAACAGATAATAAAACTTTACACTTATTTTGTCTATATTTAAACAGATAATAAAACTTTACACTTATTTTGTCTATATTTAATCAGATAATAAAACTTTACACTTATTTTGTCTATATTTAAACAGATAATAAAACGTTACACTTATTTTGTCTATATTTAATCAGATAATAAAACTTTACACTTATTTTGTCTATATTTAAACAGATAATAAAACTTTACACTTATTTTGTCTATATTTAAACAGATAATAAAACTTTACACTTATTTTGTCTATATTTAAACAGATAATAAAACTTTACACTTATTTTGTCTATATTTAAACAGATAATAAAACTTTACACTTATTTTGTCTATATATAAACAGATAATAAAACTTTACACTTATTTTGTCTATATATGAACAGATAATAAAACTTTACACTTATTTTGTCTATATATGAACAGATAATAAAACTTTACACTTATTTTGTCTATATATAAACAGATAATACAACTTTACACTTATTTTGTCTATATATGAACAGATAATATAACTTTACACTTATTTTGTCTATATTTAAACAGATAATAAAACTTTACACTTATTTTGTCTATATTTAAACAGATAATAAAACTTTACACTTATTTTGTCTATATATAAACAGATAATAAAACTTTACACTTATTTTGTCTATATTTAAACAGATAATAAAACTTTACACTTATTTTGTCTATATATAAACAGATAATAAAACTTTACACTTATTTTGTCTATATTTAAACAGATAATATAACTTTACACTTATTTTGTCTATATTTAAACAGATAATAAAACTTTACACTTATTTTGTCCATATTTAAACAGATAATAAAACTTTACACTTATTTTGTCTATATTTAAACAGATAATAAAACTTTACACTTATTTTGTCTATATATAAACAGATAATAAAACTTTACACTTATTTTGTCTATATATAAACAGATAATAAAACTTTACACTTATTTTGTCTATATATAAACAGATAATAAAACGTTACACTTATTTTGTCTATATTTAAACAGATAATACAACTTCTACACGTTATTCTCAGACTAATCTTTTCTTTGAATGCATCATTCTATCTAGCATTTATTTAGCGTTAAATGTCTCTTTAAGGGACAACTATTTTACAGTTTACATGGAGGTTTCTATCATCTCTCCCTTCTCTGCTCTGAGCTGTGTGCAATAAGATTGTGACGTGAACAGGTTAAATAGCGGTGTACAGTATTTAGATCCTTCTGGAAATAAGGTCTGTACATAATATTATTTATAAAGGAATCGAACTAGTGATGAATTCGGTGTCTTAAAAACCTCACTTATTTTACACCACCAACAAAACAGGTCATGGAATTTCAGTTCTTTAGTTGACATTAATCTGAGAGCATCTATTTTATTATTCCCGCATCTACTTAAAGGGACATGAAACCTAATTTATTAAACACCTGGCGGACATGATTCGCTATAGCCAATCATGTCCGCTCTGCATTGCTAAATGCAGACAGCATACGCTGTCAGCATTTAACATTGCACAAGCATTTCACAAAAAATGCTTGTGCAATGCCACCCCCTGTACATTCGCGGCCAATCGGACACTAGCAGGGGGTGTCAATCATCCCGATCGTATCTTCGGGCGGATTAAGTAGCATTCGCTGCTTGTTAAATCTGCCTCAAAATGTTTCTTTCATGATTCAGATAGAGAATAACATTTTAAAAAACTTTTAAATTTACTTATATTATTTAAGATTAAGATTATTCAGATATCCTTTGTTGAAGAAAGAGAAATGCACACAGGGGAGCCAATCACATGAGTCATCTATGTGCAGCCACCAATCAGCAGCTGCTGAGCCTATTTAGATATGCTTTTAACAAAGGATATCAAGGGAATGAAGCAAATTAGATAATAGAAGTAAATTTGAAAGTTAAAATTGCATGCTCTTTTTAAATCATGAAAGAACAAATTGGGTTTCATGTCCCTTTAACTGGGGCAAATTTATTTATATGAAAGGGACAGTCTACTCTGGAATTGTTATTGTTTAAAAAGATAGATATTCCCTTTATTACCCATTCCCCAGTTTTGCATAACTAACACTGTTATATTAATACACTTTTTACCTCTGTGATTACCCTGTATCTAAGCCTCTGCAGACTGCTCCTTATCTTAGTTATATTAATATACTTTTTACCTCTGTGATTACCTTGTATCTAACCCTCTGCAGACTGCCCCTTATCTTAGTTATATTAATATACTTTTTACCTCTGTGATTACCTTGTATCTAACCCTCTGCAGACTGCCCCTTATCTCAGTTATATTAATATACTTTTTACCTCTGTGATTACCCTGTATCGAAGCCTCTGCAGACTGCTCCTTATCTCAGTTATATTAATATACTTTTTACCTCTGTGATTACCCTGTATCTAAGCCTCTGCAGACTGCTCCTTATCTCAGTTATATTAATATACTTTTTACCTCTGTGATTACCCTGTATCTAAGCCTCTGCAGACTGCTCCTTATCTCAGTTATATTAATATACTTTTTACCTCTGTGATTACCCTGTATCTAACCCTCTGCAGACTGCCCCTTATCTCAGTTATATTAATATACTTTTTACCTCTGTGATTACCCTGTATCTAAGCCTCTGCAGACTGCTCCTTATCTAAGTTATATTAATATACTTTTTACCTCTGTGATTACCCTGTATCTAAGCCTCTGCAGACTGCTCCTTATCTCAGTTATATTAATATACTTTTTACCTCTGTGATTACCCTGTATCTAAGCCTCTGCAGACTGCTCCTTATCTCAGTTATATTAATATACTTTTTACCTCTGTGATTACCCTGTATCTAAGCCTCTGCAGACTGCTCCTTATCTCAGTTATATTAATATACTTTTTACCTCTGTGATTACCCTGTATTTAAGCCTCTGCAGACTGCTCCTTATCTCAGTTATATTAATATACTTTTTACCTCTGTGATTACCCTGTATCTAAGCCTCTGCAGACTGCTCCTTATCTCAGTTATATTAATATACTTTTTACCTCTGTGATTACCCTGTATCTAACCCTCTGCAGACTGCCCCTTATCTCAGTTATATTAATATACTTTTTACCTCTGTGATTACCCTGTATCTAAGCCTCTGCAGACTGCTCCTTATCTAAGTTATATTAATATACTTTTTACCTCTGTGATTACCCTGTATCTAAGCCTCTGCAGACTGCTCCTTATCTCAGTTATATTAATATACTTTTTACCTCTGTGATTACCCTGTATCTAAGCCTCTGCAGACTGCTCCTTATCTCAGTTATATTAATATACTTTTTACCTCTGTGATTACCTTGTATCTAAACCTCTTCAGACTGCTCCTTATCTCAGTTATATTAATATACATTTTGCCTCTGTGATTACCTTGTATCTAAAGCCTCTGCAGACTGCTCCTTATCTCAGTTATATTAATATACCTTTTGCCTCTGTGATTACCCTGTATCTAAGCCTCTGCAGACTGCCCCTTATCTCAGTTATATAAATACACTTTTTACCTCTGTGATTACTTTGTATCTAAGCCTCTGCAGACTGCCCCTTATCTCAGTTATATTAATATACTTTTTACCTCTGTGATTACCTTGTATCTAAGCCTCTGAAGACTGCCCCCTTATTTCAATGCTTTTGTCATACTTGCAATTTAGCCAACCAGTGCTGACTCATAAATAAGCACAATGTTATCTATATGGCACACATGAACTAGCACCGTCTAGCTGTGAATAACTATTAATATGCACTGAGATAAGAGGCGGTCTTCACAGGCTTAGAAATTAGCAGCAAAGAATACCAAGATAACAAAGCAAATTTGATGATAAAAGTAAATTGGAAAGTTGTTTAAAATGACAAGTCCTATCTGAATCATGAAAGGTTAAAGGGACACTGTACCCAAACTTTTTCTTTCGTGATTCAGATTGAGCATGAAATTTTAATCAACTTTCTAATTTACTCCTATTATCAAATGTTCTTCATTCTCTTGGTATCTTTATTTGAAATGCAAGAATGTAAGTTTAGATGCCGGCCCATTTTTGATGAACAACCTGGGTTGTCCTTGCTGATTGGTGGATAAATTAATCCACCAATAAAAAAGTGCTGTCCAGAGTGCTGAAACCAAAAAAAGCTTAGATGCCTTCTTTTTCAAATAATGATAGCCAGAGAACGAAGAAAAATTGCTAATAGGAGTAAATTAGAAAGTTGCTTAAAATTGCTTCTCTATCTGAATTACAAAAGAAAAAAATTGTGTACAGTGTCCCTTTAATGTTGACTACACTGTCCCTTTAATAAAAGGTAATGAAAACAGCTGTGCTGAAAAACCGTTTTTTCATACATACAAAACCTCCCACTGATGGGATTTACCATGTAGACAATTTTGGTAATTAGCCTCACAGCTTGTAATAACAGATAATAACCTCAATTGTTATAATTATTGTCCCTAGAAAGCTGTGAATGCCAAGACATCTGCTTCAGACTAATAAGACAGAGCATCCGGCTCACCAGTAAAAAACTATCAGCTAGATTACGAGTTTTGAGCGCTATAGGGATTTTAATGACCGCAACAAAAGCGGCATTATTTCACCTTCCTTTTAGCGCTGGAATTACAGGTTTTCAAAAAGCAGGCTTCTGCGGGCGAAATGGATGCATTGAGCTCCATACCACACCAAAAACAAGGGCTGTTTTGACGTGCTCGTGCACGATTTCCCCATAGACATTAATGGGGAAAGCTGGGGAAAAAAAGCCTAACACCTGTAATCTCAGAATGAAAAGCTCCATAACACAGCCTCATTGATGTCTAAGGGGAAAATAAAAGTGACATTAAAACACCCTAACATAAACCCTGAGTCTAAACACCCCTAAGGTGCTGCCCATAACATCGCCGCCACCTACATACAGTTATTAACCCCTAATCTGCCGTCCCCAACATCGCCGCCACCTACATACAGTTTTTAACCCCTAATCTGCTGTCCCCAACATCGCCGCCCCTTACATAAAACTATTAACCCCTAATCTGCCGTCCCCAACATCGCCGCCCCTACATAAAACTATTAACCCCTAATCTGCTGTCCCCAACATCACCACCCCTACATAAAACTATTAACCTCTAAACCTCCCGATGTCGCTGCCACTATACTAAAGTTATTAAACCCTAAACCTCTGGCCTCCCACATCCCTACCACTAAATAAATCTATTAACCCCTAAACCTAACGCCTAACCCTTACACCCCCTAAATGTAACATAATTAAAATTAATTAATTAATTAAAGTTACAATTATTAACTAAATAATAACTATTTTAAAACTAAATACAAACTTACCTGTAAAATAAAACCTAAGCTAGCTACAATATAACTAATAGTTATATTGTAGCTAGCTTGGGTTTTATTTTTATTTCACAGGTAAGTTTGTATTTTCTTTAACTAGGTAGACTAGTAAGTAAATAGTTATTAACTATTTATTAACTACCTAGTTAAAATAAATACAAACTTTAGGTTTTTAATAAACCTATTAAAAACAAGGGCACTTAATTCATCAAAATTTACATTTCACTGTTTTCTTCAAAAACTTACGCCTAGATTACGAGTTATGCGTTAACAGGTGTGCATTGCTAACTTGCAGTTTATTCTCACCGATCACTTTCCTGCAGCGCTGGTATTACGGGTTTTTATCAACCCGGCATTAACAGGCAAGAAGTGAGCGTAGAGCAAAATTGCGCTCCACACTGCACTCCAATACCAGGGCTGCTGTAGTGATATGTGAGCAGTGGAGGCTCCTCCATTTGTGCACGGTCGCACGTGAACCCCCAGGGGTAGAGGAGGGGGAAAAAAAAAATAAGCCGAAAATAAAAAATTAAAAAATGAGAAAAAAAAATATTAAAAATTTTATTTATATTTTGTATTTATATTATAAATAATTTATTATTTTCCCCAATGTGTTAACTGTGTACAGTGCCACTATGCACTTGCAGCATGCTGCTGCCGTATATGTAAGTACAATTTACAACTGAGTGTCAGTCACTGAATTTTCAGGCAGGAGCAGGCAGGAGCTAGGACCAGGTGGACTACTCAGTGTTTGCTGACGTCCGTGACGTCACACCACACCACCACGGCGCTCGTCGCACTGCCTGCTGCTGCCTGAGAGGCTGAGTCATAGTATTGACTCCAGTCTCCACCCCCCCCCCTCGCATGTGCGGTAAGGAGCTCTATTGGCCTGCACAGTGATCTCAATGTATTCACTGTGCAGGCGTAGCTCCTCCCCAGCTTCATGCCTATAGAGGCATAATCGCACAGGCTGAAGTGTGCGGTCGTTTCAGCCTGTGCTCTGTCTCCTCCCCCAGCCTCTTGATCCGGTGTCTGATAGGCTCCCTGGCTCACATGATGGCCCCCTCGAGGCTCCTCCCGGCTCAACGGCGTGAAAATCTTTGTGGAGATAGCCGTTGAGCTGAGAGGAGGCTTTTGCATAGAGCTCTGTGCAAAAATTATTCAAACCCTTGAGAAAACTTCTAAAACGACTTTAGTTTGCTGCCTGCTGGCTGCTGCTTTATATCAGAGAGACTCTCTCTCTGAGACAGTCAGACTGACAACATCAACAGTCAATATTTGCTGCTGCAGAGTAGACTCAGACTGCAGTGTGCAAATAGACTAATAGCCATTATTACATTAGGCTTAGCTTAGCTTAGCAATAGAGTTTAGAACTTTAGATTCACTAGTGTATTCTATTATCAGAAGATACTAATTTATTATATTAGTGCAGTAAGTTGTTTGACAGTTTGTGGGCAGATATTTTACAGGCTGCAGGCCTGTAGTTTGTTATATAGAGTAACTGAGTTGAGTCTTGAACTACTAGTGTTTAGAAAAAAAAAAAAAATTTTTATTTTTCTACTTGTAATTTAAACAACAGATACAGTCTGAGTCTGAGATTGCTTTTTATATAGAGTAACTTGAGTTGAGTCTTGAACTTGAACTACTAGTGTTTAACAAAAAAAACATTTTTATTTTTCTACTTGAACTCAGGGCCGGTGCTAGGATTTTTGGCCACACAGACGAGGATACATTTTGACGCCCCCCACCGCCCCCGCTTATTGGTGGATAAATTAAAATCAGACCGTGGTTGTGCTGCATAACACATCAGACTGTGGTTGTGCTGCATAACACATCAGTCAGTGGTTGTGCTGCATAACTATTTTATACAGTATATTTTATATATATATATATATATATATAATATGCTGTATATATATATATATATATTATATATATTATCTATATTATATATATATATAATATATAAATAATATATATTATATAATTATATATATTATATATATTATATATATTTATATATATATATATATATATATATATATATACTGTAGATATATATATTATATATATATACTGTATATATAAATTATATATATATATATATATATATATATATATATATATATATTTTTTTTTTATACAAGGGATAGGGTGCACACTGATAGGATAAAAGGGTAAAGCGTATTGTGCTGGCAATCCTAAATGAATATAAACAAATTAGTTAGAAAAGAGCTCTAACATATCAGAAGAGCTAAAGCGGATACCTGGCCGCACCAAAACATAGGTAATGCCTATGTCGGTCTCCTCCTGTTCTTCTAATAAGGATACTAAGTTTGCAACTGCTTCTGCATCCTCACTCTCAACAGGGCCACAACTCTGGGATCTATTACCCCAAAGTTTTTTCAGTAATATTTTCCTTGCGAAAAGGTTAAGATCTTTCACGAATTCAAATTTATCTAAGCCATTAGAGGGACAGAATGATAATCCTTTCTTTAACAATTCAATGTGTGCCATATTTAAACTAACTGAAGAGAGGTTAATTACTGACATTTCCTCTTCAATATTAGTTAGTTTGTGTTTTCCCAGAATTGACTCTCTTTCCTCTGATTCCTGGTTGTCATGCGATACTGGGGGTTGCTCCTGTATCTCCCTCCTCTGCTCCTTTGTCTCTGCCTGCTGGAATAAGCTTGACCACCTCCCCCTCTTTCGTCTGCCTCCTCTCCGGGTCCTACCCCTAAAGGGATCCTCCCCTGTAATGCAGTTCTTATGTTTTGGGGGGCATTCTCTAATTCATTCTCAGAGTTGTCTGTACCTGAGTCATATGCATATCTGGTACTATACACTTCCCTTTAACAAATATGAAGGAGGTGTAACTTTGTATCTGCACAAGTGTTATAAAGTTTGCTGTGGTGTCTAATTAGACACATCTGATGAAGCCCTGAGTTCAGCCCGGAAAGGGGGAGGGGCGAAACGCGTAATGTGGAGAACAAGACACAGTGTGGAGAACGCCAGCATGGTGGATATGCTGTGAATCTGACGATATCAAGTGAACACAACCTAGCAAGTGAAGAGCGGCATAGGCGGAATACATCGCTGTAAGCCACACCACGGATGAGATCCTGTCAGGTAATACCGTAGAGTGTGTGAAGAGAGCGGAGGTAAGCCATGCAGTAATAAGTCTTGCACACTGAAAGATTGAAGTTTGAGTTGTCATTTGCACATGGGATCAAGCTTGCAACAGTACTAGAACCATTCTTGGACTCTCATATTACATTCTCTAATCCGGTACCGGATCAAATACACACTAATGAGACATCAAGGACGGTATTCTGTCTAATCTAAAAACCGGAGCGTGTTTTTAACACTCAAGTGCCCGGCATTAAGGATGGACTTTCTCATGAGTTAACATTAACCCTGCATATGCTAGCTCACAGTTGTCAGTAGTGCACTACGCTTGCTATATGTTTGTGTGCTGTAATCTTGTTGTTGCCATCATTCTCAGCATGTACCTTTTTTGGCTATGTTTTTATTAAAATGTATATGTTCAGCACACCTGTTTAGGATGTCATTCCTTAGTATACTGTAGGGGTGTTTTGGTGCAGCCAGGTATCCGCTTTAGCTCTTCTGATATGTTAGAGCTCTTTTCTAACTAATTTGTTTATATATATATATATATATATATATATATATATATATATATATATATACATACATATATATATATATACATACATATATATATACATACACACACATGCACAGATATAAAATTACCCAAATTTATCATTAACAACTGCCAGTGACAGACATGAATGAGGGGTCAAAGTGTGAGTAACTAACATGGAGATAGAGCCACTTCCCCAGACTCAGGAGAGGAGATCATAGAGCCACTGCCCCAGAGGACTTACCTCCTCCATTTCACCCTCAGTGGCCATGATGTTAATAGTCTGCTGGCTCTGCAAGGCTCAGAAGGCTGAGTGTGCGCTGCGCGGAACTTCTACGGGTTGGAGCAGCTGGACACACCAGTCAGTCAGAGTCAGTGCCTCTAAAACTTTAGCAGCCAAAGTCGACATTCCGATTCCACCAGAAGCACAGAAGGGATGGGCGGGCAGCCAGCAGCAGCAGCACATGTAACCGTTACAGACCCCTGTCCTGTGTGTGTGTGCTGAAACTAAGCATCGCTTCATAGGGGGCAGGGCCGGGTGTCCAAAGCGTGCACGGCGCCAGACAGTTGACACTTCAGTCTTCAGTTCAGGCCAAGTCCTGAATAAATTTCAAGATGATGACTCAGAATGGGCTATAATTTGGCAATATTTGTTGTGCTGCGCAGTAGTCAAAAATTCCTGCTGGCACTGGCAGTGCACATCATGATTTAAGTTTTAATGCGCAGCGCACTCTGCTGGAACCGACTAACATAAAAATTTTAAAAATATATATATATTTTAAATATATTACAGTGTTGCCGCTCCAACAAGATTGCGCCCTCCTGCTTGGGCGCACTAAGGCGATTGCCTAAGCTGCCTGTATGCAAGCGCCGGCCCTGCTTGAACTAGTGTTTAAAAAAAAAAACATTTTTATTTTTCTACTTGTAATTTAAACAACAGATAGAGTCTGAGTCTGAGATTAGCAAGCTTAGGAGTATACTGGACTTTTAGGGAGTTCTTTAACAATTTAGTTCTAGTTGATATTTTCTAATAGCTGCAGAGCAGCAGAGCTACCTACCTACAAGTTATATATTAGATAACAACCGCCAAACTATTAAACTATTACTTCAAGTTGAGTTGTATATTTTCTAACAGCTGCAGAGCTACCTACCTGCTACCTACAAGTTATATATTACATAACAACCGCCAAACTATTAAACTATTACTTCAAGTTGAGTTGTATATTTTCTAACAGCTGCAGAGCTACCTACCTACAAGTTATATATTACATAACAACCGCCAAACTATTAAACTATTACTTCAAGTTGAGTTGTATATTTTCTAACAGCTGCAGAGCAGCAGAGCTACCTACCTACAAGTTATATATTACATAACAACCACAAACCTATTACACTTTTAATATATTTTCTAACAGCTGCAGAGCTACCTACCTACAAGTTATATATTACATAACAACCACAAACCTATTACACTTTTAATATATTTTCTAACAGCTGCAGAGCTACCTACCTACAAGTTATATATTAGATAAGAGCAAAGGACTGTTCTTTGAGTGTAAACTAACAGTTAAGATGGCACTTAGTAAAATTAGTGTGTCTGAGATAAAGCAATTACATTTTTCAACGTTGCCCATTGAAAGAAAAATTGAAATTAAAATGCTCAGGCTAACACCTATGCTTAACCTTACCCAGGTGACAAAATGTAAAACTAGGGGGGGGGGTGGAGCTGGCGGCGGCTAAGATGGCCGCATCAGCTCCGTGTTAGTGGGAAATGGAAAGGGGTAAAAATGCACATAAATCCCCACTACAGAAGGAGTTTTGTGCACTAGTAAGCACCAGCATGTCTGCCGATCAGAATGATGCTACTTGTGGTTCTGGAGGTGCTCGCTTCACTTTATAGTGCTACTTGGGCACAGACGCCATTACCCTCCATGATACCGACATCATGCAACATAATGGAGTGTTCCCAGTGCGGCGGTCACATTGAGCAGATACTAAGTTAGGGGGAACCCCGAGAGGGGACTTGGATCTTCAGGAGTTTGTCTGCTCCTACCCGGCACAACCACGCTGGCGATCTGACTCGTGGAGGTTTCTACTACAGATATGCTGCAATGGACGCATGGGCTGAGTACTCAACCTCTGGCCTAATCACCTCCAGAAATATTGATCTTTGCTGGGACACTATAAAAGTACTTAGTTTGTGGTGAAGGATCCGACCGGGAAAATGGCATTGCTGCATAAAGGTGAGCCCCGTGCAAATGCACGCTAAAAGAACTTACTCAAGGGGGCTGGGTCGGTCATCTGTATAGCTACCTCCCTGCTTAAAATGGAAGCCCTCCAAGCAGTGCTACAGTCAGTACTGAGGGAATTTGAGGAGGCTATGCGAGATCAGCTTCAGCGGCTGATATACAATACTCCAACTGCAGACATACAGGAAGAGACAAGATGCGCTATGAGACAAGAGGGTAAAGCGCCATTGCCATGAACGGTTATTCAGCTGGAAGTCACCGTATGCGGAGACCCTCTTTCCATGCTACTTGTAAATGCTCTGAGGATTGCGGTTGACATCTTTCACCGTGAAGTGGAGAACCGGCCAACAGGCATTTTAGAGCAGGGACAAGGCTCCTCCTATGGGCTTGAGATGCCTGAAATATTGGCAAAGTAAAAGCAGCACACATGGTTGATATGGATGGCATGGTAAGCGGAGTTCCTCTCCCGCTCATGCAGCTGCTGTGGAGAGACAACTGGGGGATATATGGTTTATATGTGTTATGCTTCCCTATCTTGTTTATTGTTATGTATTACTTTACAGAGTTATTGAAGAAAGTTAAATATCTTTCCTCTCCCTGAGATCGAAATATTACCTTGGTTAGGCTTCAATTTAGCAGAAGTTATTCTTTTACTAATTATATTGCAAAACATTAAACTGTACATGCTGCCTATAAATCCCAGCAGCCCCTATTGCCTTTCACAGTAGTTGTATTGGGCATACTGACTTCAATCTTAGATGCCCATGTTAGCTACTCACGCGACTGATTTTATACTACATACATGTATTATTGTATTATAGTCTACCTATATAATGTGTGATGTACACGTGTGTATTGTATCCTTAGTTGATATTCAGTCTTACAATATATTTGGGACTCTGAAGGTCCAAAAACTTAAAGCCCTTTCATATATAAAGTGCATCTAAGTTGACATACAAATTATGATGGGGCTAGAGTATATATTATCATTTGTCATTGTATATTAATCTCTGCTTCTCACGTCACAGTGATTGGAAAGTGGTAAGAATAAGGTTTTCCTCCCTATTTACTCTAACCAATATATAAACATATGTCATCTCCACAACCTTTAAAAAAAAAAAAAAAAAAAAAAACAGGTTAGAGATATTCATTATTTATTCCCCTAGAATAGTTCTGGTCTATATATTTCAATTTACCAGTTATAACTCATTTAATTAACTATAAACTCCTTAGTGCAGGACTCTGAAAGTCCAAAAAAGTAAAGTCCTTTCATTTACTGTCTTGGGCCCCTTAATTAATATTTATTACCTTTTTTTGGTTAGGACCACTATACTCATAATTTGAAGCCTAAGTTAGTTATTTATGTGGCCGACTTTTTACTATATTCATTTATTAAGGTATTAGCTATTATAAACGCTAGGCGCATTGTGTGTGTGCTAGGTGTCATATATGATAGGTCCTGTCTGTGCTAGGTTCTGGGTGTGTCGGGTTCTGTGAGGGATGGGTGTTGTAGGTGCTGCATGTGTTAGGTGCTGCGTGTGCTAGGTACCATGTGTACTAGATGTGCGGTATGTGCTAGGTACTGTATGCGCTAAGTGATGTGTGTGCTAGGTGCTGCTCGTGCCTGGGGTTGCTTGTGCTAGGTACTGTGTGTGCCAGGTGATATGTGTGCTGGGTACAGCGTGTGCTTGGTGATGTTTGTGTCAGGTACTGTATGTGTTAGGTACTCCTGCTAATTTATAGTATTCAGAGAGGATGTTGTCCAATTCAATATTGAAAACATAACTTAGATATCATATGTACTAGGTATCAAGTGTGTTAGGTATCAAGTGTGTTAGGTATCAAGTGTGCTGGGTATCATGTGTGCTAGGTACCATGTGTGCTAGGTACCATGTGTGCTGGGTGTCATGTGTGCTGGGTGCCATGTGTTCTGGGTGTCATGTGTGCTGGGTGTCATGTGTGCTAGGTATCAGGTGTGCTGGATATCATGTGTGCTAGGTATCATGTGTGCTAAGTACCATGTGTGCTAGGTTCAACGTGCGCTAGGTACTGCGTTTGCTAGGAAAGGTGGGTGCCGGGTACGGCGTGTTCTAGGTATAGCGTGAGCTAGGTACAATGTGCGCTAGGTACAATGGGCGCTAGGTACAATGGGCGCTAGGTATAATGTGTGTTAGGCACAGCGTGTGCTAGGTTCAATGTGTGCTAGGTACCGCATGTGCTAGGCAAGGCGGGTGCCGGGTACAGCGTGTGCTAGGTATAGCGTGAGCTAGGTACAATGTGTGCTAGGTACAATGTGTACTAGGTACAATGTGTGCTAGGTACAATGGGCGCTAGGTACAATGGGCGCTAGGTACAATGTGCGCTAGGTACAATGTGCGCTAGGTACAATGTGTGCTAGGTACAATGTGTGCTAGGTACAATGGGCGCTAGGTACAATGGGCGCTAGGTACAATGGGCGCTAGGTACAATGTGTGTTAGGCACAGCGTGTGCTAGTTTCAATGTGTACTAGGTTCAATGTGTGCTAGGTACCGCGTGTGCTAGGTACCGCGTGTGCTGGGTACGGTGTGTGCTAGGTATCATGTGTGCTAGGTGTCATGTGTGCTAAGTACCATGTGTGCTAAGTTACATATGTGCTAAGTTCTACGTGTGCTAGGCAAGGTGGGTGCTGGGTACGGTGTGTGCTAGGTATCATGTGTGCTAGGTATCATGTGTGCTAGGTATCATGTGTGCTAGGTGACATGTGTGCTGGATATCATGTGTGCTGGATATCATGTGTGCTAGGAATCATGTGTGCTAAGTTCAACGTGTGCTAGGTACTGCGTGTGCTAGGCAAGGTGGGTGCCGGGTATGGCGTGTGCTAGGTATAACGTGAGCTAGGTGCAATAGGTGCTAGGTATAATGTGTGCTAGGTACAATGGGCGCTAGGTATAATGTGTGTTAGGCACAGCGTGTGCTAGGTACAATGAGTTCTAGGTTCAATGTGTGCTAGGTACTGCGTGTGCTAGGCAAAGCGGGTGCTGGGTACGGCGTGTGCTAGGTATAACGTGAGCTAGGTGTCATGTGTGCTAGGTGTCATGTGTGCTAGGTGTCATGTGTGCTAGGTGTCATGTGTGCTGGATATCATGTGTGCTAGGTGTCATGTGTGCTAAGCTCAACGTGTGCTAGGTACTGCGAGTGCTAGGCAAGGTGGGTGCTGGGTACGGCGTGTGCTAGGTACAATGTGTGCTAGGTACAATGTGTGCTAGGTACAATGTGTGCTAGGTACAATGGGCGCTAGGTACAATGGGCGTTAGGCACAGTGTGCGTTAGGCACAGTGTGCGTTAGGCACAGTGTGCATTAGGCACAGTGTGTGTTAGGCACAGCGTGTGCTAGGTACAATGTGTGCTAGGTTCAATGTGCTAGGTACCGCGTGTGCTAGGCAAGGCAGGTGCTGGGTACGGCGTGTGCTAGGTATAGCGTGAGCTAGGTACAGTGGGTGCTAGGTATCATGGGTGCTAGGTATCATGTGGGCTAGGTGTCATGTGTCCTAAGTACCATGTGTGCTAGGTTCAACGTGTGCTGGGTACGGCATGTGCTAGGTATAGTGTGTCCTAGGTACAATGTGTGCTAGGAATGCTGGGTTAAGTGTGTGCTAGGCACAGTGAGTGCTAGGTACAGTAGGTGCTAAGTATAGTATGTATCGGGTATAATGTGCATCTCACTTGTCTTCAAGATGTCGACAAAGCCTGCTCCTGAATCTATATGGATAATTCCGTTAATATATATTACAGCAACGCATTCTGACTTGCTCTTTGGAGCATTAAACTTAATTTATAAGTACCACCTCCCCCCATATTTAGAGCCCACACCAGGGTTCAATCTTGGTGAATTATTTTCACCACAAATCCCTGCAATTTACTTATGATGTATCAATGTTTTGACAGCTATTGCAACCGGACCTGCGTGTCCGATCCTTATGTTTGTGTATGTTTGAACAGGGGTCCTGCGTGTCCCCAAGTGTCACCTTTCAATTTTAAAACCGAATAAAAACTTATTATAAAAAAAAATTAAAAAAAAAATGTAAAACTAGAGATTACAAAAGAAAATTCAAACCCGAGGTATATGATAAATATCCATGGATTTGTGGTTGTGAATTATCTAACAGGCTCTTTTATTTTTATTGTCTCCGGTTTGCAAAACAAAGTGGGGATTCAAGCTGGGTGAGTTATGGTGTCGCCGATTTATCACGTTTAAGTCAAAAAACAAATAAACATAATTGCTCCCAATCATATTTAAACTCCACATTAGAGTTTAATTTGCTAGGAAGGGTTAATATTCGGCAACAACTTAACAGTGCATATTGTTTGAATATTAAAAAACATAGGCCTAGATTTAGAGTTCGGCGGTAGCCGTCAAAACCAGCGTTAGAGGCTCCTAACGCTGGTTTTGGGCGCCCGCTGGTATTTGGAGTCAGTGATTAAAGGGTCTAACGCTCACTTTACAGCCGCGACTTTTCCATACCGCAGATCCCCCTACGCCATTTGCGTAGCCTATCTTTTCAATGGGATCTTTCTAACGCTGGTATTTAGAGTCGTTTCTGCAGTGAGCGTTAGAGCTCTAACGACAAGATTCCAGCCGCCTGAAAATAGCAGGAGTTAAGAGCTTTCTGGCTAACGCCGGTTTATAAAGCTCTTAACTACTGTACCCTAAAGTACACTAACACCCATAAACTACCTATGTACCCCTAAACCGAGGTCCCCCCACATCGCCGCCACTCGATTAAAAATTTTAACCCCTAATCTGCCGACCGCCACCTACGTTATACTTATGTACCCCTAATCTGCTGCCCCTAACACCGCCGACCCCTGTATTATATCTATTAACCCCTAACTTGCCCCCCACAACGTCGCCGCAAGCTACTTAAAATAATTAACCCCTAATCTTCCGACCGCAAATCGCCGCCACCTACGTTATACTTATGTACCCCTAATCTGCTGCCCCTAACACCGCCGACCCCTGTATTATATCTATTAACCCCTAACTTGCCCCCCACAACGTCGCCGCAAGCTACTTAAAATAATTAACCCCTAATCTTCCGACCGCAAATCGCCGCCACCTACGTTATCCCTATGTACCCCTAATCTGCTACCCCTAACATCGCCGACCCCTATGTTATATTTATTAACCCCTAATCTGCCCCCCTCAACGTCGCCGACACCTACCTACACTTATTAACCCCTAATCTGCCGAGCGGACCTGAGCGCTACTATAATAAAGTTATTAACCCCTAATCCGCCTCACTAACCCTATCATAAATAGTATTAACCCCTAATCTGCCCTCCCTAACATCGCCGACACCTACCTTCAATTATTAACCCCTAATCTGCCGACCGGAGCTCACCGCTATTCTAATAAATGTATTAACCCCTAAAGCTAAGTCTAACCCTAACACTAACACCCCCCTAAGTTAAATATAATTTTTATCTAACGAAATAAATTAACTCTTATTAAATAAATAATTCCTATTTAAAGCTAAATACTTACCTGTAAAATACATCCTAATATAGCTACAATATAAATTATAATTATATTATAGCTATTTTAGGATTAATATTTATTTTACAGGCAACTTTGTAATTATTTTAACCAGGTACAATAGCTATTAAATAGTTAAGAACTATTTAATAGTTACCTAGTTAAAATAATAACAAATTTACCTGTAAAATAAATCCTAACCTAAGATATAATTAAACCTAACACTACCCTATCAATAAAATAATTAAATAAACTACCTACAATTACCTACAATTAACCTAACACTACACTATCAATAAATTAATTAAACACAATTGCTACAAATAAATAAAATTAAATAAACTATCTAAAGTACAAAAAATAAAAAAGAACTAAGTTACAGAAAATAATAAAATATTTACAAAGATAAGAAAAATATTACAACAATTTTAAACTAATTACACCTACTCTAAGCCCCCTAATAAAATAACAAAGCCCCCCAAAATAAAAAATTCCCTACCCTATTCTAAAATACAAATATTACAAGCTCTTTTACCTTACCAGCCCTGAACAGGGCCCTTTGCGGGGCATGCCCCAAGAATTTCAGCTCTTTTGCCTGTAAAAAAAAACATACAATACCCCCCCCCCAACATTACAACCCACCACCCACATACCCCTAATCTAACCCAAACCCCCCTTAAATAAACCTAACACTACCCCCCTGATGATCTTCCTACCTTGTCTTCACCATGCCAGGTTCACCGATCCGTCCTGGCTCCAAGATCTTCATCCAACCCAAGCGGGGGCTAGACATCCACTGAAGAAGTCCAGAAGAGGGTCCAAAGTCTTCCTCCTATCCGGCAAGAAGAGGACATCCGGACCGGCAAACATCTTCTCCAAGCGGCATCTTCTATCTTCTTCCATCCGATGACGACCGGCTCCATCTTGAAGACCTCCAGCGCGGATCCATCCTCTTCTTCCGACGACTAGACGACGAATGACGGTTCCTTTAAGGGACGTCATCCAAGATGGCGTCCCTCGAATTCCGATTGGCTGATAGGATTCTATCAGCCAATCGGAATTAAGGTAGGAATTTTCTGATTGGCTGATGGAATCAGCCAATCAGAATATAGTTCAATCCGATTGGCTGATCCAATCAGCCAATCAGATTGAGCTCGCATTCTATTGGCTGTTCCGATCAGCCAATAGAATGCGAGCTCAATCTGATTGGCTGATTGGATCAGCCAATCGGATTGAACTATATTCTGATTGGCTGATTCCATCAGCCAATCAGAAAATTCCTACCTTAATTCCGATTGGCTGATAGAATCCTATCAGCCAATCGGAATTCGAGGGACGCCATCTTGGATGACGTCCCTTAAAGGAACCGTCATTCGTCGTCTAGTCGTCGGAAGAAGAGGATGGATCCGCGCTGGAGGTCTTCAAGATGGAGCCGGTCGTCATCGGATGGAAGAAGATAGAAGATGCCGCTTGGAGAAGATGTTTGCCGGTCCGGATGTCCTCTTCTTGCCGGATAGGAGGAAGACTTTGGACCCTCTTCTGGACTTCTTCAGTGGATGTCTAGCCCCCGCTTGGGTTGGATGAAGATCTTGGAGCCAGGACGGATCGGTGAACCTGGCATGGTGAAGACAAGGTAGGAAGATCATCAGGGGGGTAGTGTTAGGTTTATTTAAGGGGGGTTTGGGTTAGATTAGGGGTATGTGGGTGGTGGGTTGTAATGTTGGGGGGGGGTATTGTATGTTTTTTTTTACAGGCAAAAGAGCTGAAATTCTTGGGGCATGCCCCGCAAAGGGCCCTGTTCAGGGCTGGTAAGGTAAAAGAGCTTGTAATATTTGTATTTTAGAATAGGGTAGGGAATTTTTTATTTTGGGGGGCTTTGTTATTTTATTAGGGGGCTTAGAGTAGGTGTAATTAGTTTAAAATTGTTGTAATATTTTTCTTATGTTTGTAAATATTTTATTATTTTCTGTAACTTAGTTCTTTTTTATTTTTTGTACTTTAGATAGTTTATTTAATTTTATTTATTTGTAGCAATTGTGTTTAATTAATTTATTGATAGTGTAGTGTTAGGTTAATTGTAGGTACTTGTAGGTAGTTTATTTAATTATTTTATTGATAGGGTAGTGTTAGGTTTAATTATATCTTAGGTTAGGATTTATTTTACAGGTAAATTTGTTATTATTTTAACTAGGTAACTATTAAATAGTTCTTAACTATTTAATAGCTATTGTACCTGGTTAAAATAATTACAAAGTTGCCTGTAAAATAAATATTAATCCTAAAATAGCTATAATATAATTATAATTTATATTGTAGCTATATTAGGATTTATTTTACAGGTAAGTATTTAGCTTTAAATAGGAATCATTTATTTAATAAGAGTTAATTTATTTCGTTAGATAAAAATTATATTTAACTTAGGGGGGTGTTAGTGTTAGGGTTAGACTTAGCTTTAGGGGTTAATACATTTATTAGAATAGCGGTGAGCTCCGGTCGGCAGATTAGGGGTTAATAATTGAAGGTAGGTGTCGGCGATGTTAGGGAGGGCAGATTAGGGGTTAATACTATTTATGATAGGGTTAGTGAGGCGGATTAGGGGTTAATAACTTTATTATAGTAGCGCTCAGGTCCGCTCGGCAGATTAGGGGTTAATAAGTGTAGGCAGGTGTCGGCGACGTTGTGGGGGGCAGATTAGGGGTTAATAAATATAACATAGGGGTCGGCGATGTTAGGGCAGCAGATTAGGGGTACATAGGGATAACGTAGGTGGCGGCGGTTTACGGAGCGGCAGATTAGGGGTTAAAAGTGTAATGCAGGGGTCAGCGATAGCGGGGGCGGCAGATTAGGGGTTAATAAGTGTAAGGTTAGGGGTGTTTAGACTCGAGGTACATGTTAGAGTGTTAGGTGCAGACGTAGGAAGTGTTTCCCCATAGGAAACAATGGGGCTGCGTTAAGAGCTGAACGCTGCTTTTTTGCAGGTGTTAGGTTTTTTTTCAGCTCAAACAGCCCCATTGTTTCCTATGGGAGAATCGTGCACGAGCACGTTTTTGATGCCGGCCGCGTCCGTAAGCAACTCTGGTATCGAGAGTTGCATTTGCGGTAAATATGCTCTACGCTCCTTTTTTGGAGCCTAACGCAGCATTTGTTTGAACTCTCGATACCAGAGTTAAATTTATGGTGCGGCCAGAAAAAAACCCGCGGAGCGTTAACAGCCCTTTTACCGCCGAACTCCAAATCTAGGCCACAATGAGCAAGTAACGAAAAATCGCTATGTTCTTTCCAAAATAATTAATTGTATTTTATTTTGCGGCGCATTTGAGCTTGCACTTTGAGGACATGACGAACGCGATGATTCACTAAATCCAGGCATTTTCAGAGGTCTTATAAACTTCTCAGCAGAGCTTGATGCATCTCTAAAAGATCATCTCGCTAGTGCCACTGTTTTTAAAGGAACGTCAAAAGAAATTCAAAACGATTTATTAGACTGTATGCTTACTGTTTGCCAGAACCAAATAAAGAAGGAAATCTCAAATGCAAGTTTTGTAGCAGTGATAGCAGATGAAACTACTGATGTTTCATCTGCCTTCCAATTGTTTGTTGTTTTTAGATACATTATAGGTAATGGACAACCGGTTGAGAGATTCTGGGAATTCACTAATCCAGCTGGACATGATGCAGAATCTATAGTTACGTGTATTCAAGCTACTTTGGAAAAAGTTATAGACAACCCAGAGAAACTGATATCGCAGAGTTACGACGGTGCAAGCGTGATGAGTGGTCAGCATGCAGGTGTTCAGGCTATAATTAAACGTACCTACAAGAATGCACATTTTGTGCATTGCTACGTACATCAGCTCAATTTAATTGTCAGCCAAGCAAGCAGTCAAAATCAACAAGTTCGAGTATTTTTTTCAAAACTAAGTGACATTACTAACCTTTTTAGTAACTCGCCACAAAGGATAGTTTTTCACAATATTATGCCACATGTAGATGTGTTATACAACCAACTTCAGAAAACACAAACAGATGCGGCACTTATTAGAAAACATATTAACACTTTCCAGCAGACAATGGGAAATGAAAGGAATAGAATGGACAACGCTCTTAGTTGCAGAAGAGGACTATGATGTTATCAGTATAACTGAAACTTGGTGGGATGATTCACATGACTGGGCAGTTAACTTAGAGGGGTATACATTATTTAGGAGGGACAGGAATAATAAAAGGGGTGGAGGAATCTGCATGTATATTAAACCTGACCTTAAACCTACAATAAGGGAAGATATTTATGATACAAGTGACAATGTAGAGACCCTGTGGGTTGAAATAAAGAGTGGGGGGAAAAATCCTAAAAAAATATTACTAGGAACATGATACAAGCCTCCCAACATTAGTGACCCGGAGGAAACTCAACTACTTATCCAAATAGGTAAGGCTGCTAATAACAGTGCTGTAATTATGGGAGATTTTAACTACCCTGATATAAACTGGGCCAATGAAACTAGTAATTCAGCTAAGGGGGATAGATTTTTAAATGTTCTCAGGGATAACTTCTTGTCACAATTAATAGAGGAGCCAACTAGGAGTAAAGCTATATTGGATTTAGTGCTATCAAACAATACAGATATAATATCAAACATAGAAGTTAAAGAACATTTGGGTAACAGTGATCATAACATGGTCACATTTGAAATCTATTTTCAATGCAGTGTTTTAAAGGCTTAACTAAGACTTTTAATTTCAAGAAAGCAAAATTCAACGATTTAAGGAAATCATTAAATAATATAAATTGGGACAATGTATTTTCTAATAAAAATACAGAGGATAAATGGATAATATTTAAAAATTTGTTAAATAAATATACATATCAACACATACCATATGGTTATAAAAATAAAAATAAAAAAACAAAGCCGTTATGGCTAAATAAAAATGTGTTAAGAGAAATTAGGAAAAAACGTAGGGCATTTAAATTATTAAAAGAAAATAGTACAGACTCAGCATACAATAGTTATAAGGAATGTAACAAAGCATGCAAAAAAGCAATCAAATTAGCCAAAATTGAAAATGAAAAATTAATTGCCAAGGATTCTAAGTCTAACCCTAAAAGGTTCTTTAAGTACATAAATAGCAAAAAATCTAAGAAGGATAATATAGGTACATTAAAATGCGTGGAGGGTAGCATGATAAATAATGACAGGGAGAAGGCTGAGGTACTAAACCAGTTTTTTTCTTCAGTATACACAAGAGAGGAACCATTGAATGATACTTTGGAACAGAATAGAACATGCCAGTCCATACCACTAACTGGGTTTTGTTTAGAGGATATCAGGAAAAAACTGGAAAATATTAAGGTAAATAAAACTCCAGGCCCAGATGGAATACACCCAAGGGTGTTAAGGGAACTTAGCATTGTTATAGACAAACCTTTACTCTTAATTTTTCAAGACTCGTTATCCTCAGGCATGGTACCCCAGGATTGGCGTAAAGCTGATGTGGTGCCACCCTTCAAAAAGGGAAGCAGGGATGATCCAGGAAGCTATAGACCAGTTAGTCTGACATCAATAGTGGGGAAGATATTTGAAGGGATTATAAGGGATTATATTGATGAGCATATTCGTGTAAACAAGATTATGAGTTCTAATCAGCATGGCTTTAGGAGAAATAGATCATGTCAAACTAATCTAATTAGATTCTACGAGGAAGTAAGTAAAAATATAGATAAAGGGGAATCCGTTGATGTGATATACTTAGATTTTGCAAAGGCATTTGATACAGTGCCACATGAGAGATTAATGCACAAAATTAAGGGACTGGGAATAGCTGAAAATGTTAGCTCATGGATAAATAACTGGATAAAAGATAGGGAGCAACGAGTAGTAGTAAATGGATCATACTCAGATTGGACAAAGATAATCAGTGGCGTCCCCCAGGGATCAGTACTGGGCCCTGTTCTTTTTAATATTTTTATAAATGACTTGGAGCAAGGATTAAATAGCGACATCTCTATTTTTGCAGATGATACTAAGTTAAGTAAGGTCATAAGGTCAGAGCAGGACGAACTCTCTTTACAAAGGGATTTGCTAAAATTAGAACTATGGGCAAGTGAATGGAAAATGAGATTTAATACGGAAAAATGCAAGGTTCTGCATTTTGGAAGTAAAAATAAGCAGGCTACGTATTTTTTAAATGGGACAAGACTTAGCCAAACACAGGAGGAAAGGGATTTGGGAGTAGTAATAGATAACAAGCTAAAGATGGGTGCACAATGCAGGGCAGCGGCTTCAAAGGCTAATAAGATACTAGCATGTATTAAAAGAGGCATTGATTCAAGGGAGGAAAGCATAATTCTGTCATTATATAAAGCCCTGGTAAGACCTCACCTTGAGTTTGGAGTGCAGTTCTGGGGACCAATTGCTAAAAAAGATATTGTAGAACTAGAAAAATATCAGAGAAGGGCCACAAAGCTAATAAGGGGATTGGAGAAATTAACCTATGAGGAGAGGCTAGCCAAACTGGGTCTGTTTTCTTTAGAAAAAAGGCGCTTGAGAGGTGACATGATTACTTTATATAAATATATTCAAGGCCCATATACAGAGATGGCAGAAGCTCTGTTTATTCCAAGAAAATTGTTTCTGACAAGAGGTCATAATTTAAGGTTGGAGGAAAGGAGATTTAATCTCCTGCAACGGAAACGTTTTTTCACTGTAAGAGCAATAAAATTGTGGAACTCATTACCAAAGGAGGAAGTGAATGCCAATACCATAGATACATTTAAAAATAGTCTGGATAAATTTCTGTATATTAACAAAATTCATGGATATGATTGCTAGTATTAAATGGGTCACATTTTAATGGGGTTATTTAAGCTTAACTGAGCTTTTTGTAAGTATTTTAGATTTGTATAGGTTGAACTTGATGGACTTCAGTCTTTTTTCAACCTTATATACTATGTTACTATGTTACTATGTTACAGTGACCATGACGATATCAGAAACAGAGGAAACATCTAGGAAAAGGAAGAGAGAAAATATTCACATTGCTCAGACTGTGGCAGCTAAAGAGATATGCGATGTTATCACGAATCAAGTAAAAACATAATTTATGCTTACCTGATAAATTTATTTCTCTTGTAGTGTATCCAGTCCACGGATCATCCATTACTTATGGGATATATTCTCCTTCCCAACAGGAAGTTGCAAGAGTCCACCCACAGCAAAGCTGCTATATAGCTCCTCCCCTAACTGCCATTACCAGTCATTCGACCGAAAACATGCAGAGAAAGGAAAACCATAGGGTGCAGTGGTGACTGTAGTTTAATGGAAAAATTACCTGCCTTAAAGTGACAGGGCGGGCCGTGGACTGGATACACTACAAGAGAAATAAATTTATCAGGTAAGCATAAATTATGTTTTCTCTTGTTAAGTGTATCCAGTCCACGGATCATCCATTACTTATGGGATACCAATACCAAAGCTAAAGTACACGGATGATGGGAGGGACAAGGCAGGTACTTAAACGGAAGTTACCACTGCCTGTAAAAAACCCTTTCTCCCAAAAATAGCCTCCGAAGAAGCAAGGTATCAAATTTGTTAAATTTGAAAAAGTATGGAACGCAGACCAAGACTCCGTCTTGTAATCTGTTCAACAGAAGCCACATTTAAAAAAGGCCCAAGTGAAAACCACAGCTCTAGTAGAATGAGCTGTAATCCCTTCAGGAGGCTGCTGTCCAGCAGTCTCATAAGCTAAATGAATTATGCTTTTTAACCAAAAAGACAGAGAGGTTGCTGAAGTCCTTTGACCTCTCCTCTGTCCAGAATAGACAACAAACAAGGTGAATGTTTGATGAAAATCTGTAGTAGCTTGTAAGTAAAACTTTAAAACACGAACCACGTCCAAATTGTGTAATAGACGTTCCTTCTTTGAAGAAGGATTAGGATACAAGAATGGAACAACAATCTCTTGAGTGATATTCTTGTTAGATACCACCTTAGGTAAAAACCCAGGTTGGTACACAGGACTACCTTATCCGTACGGAGAACCAGATAAGGAGAATCACATTGCAACGCAGATAACTCAGAGACTCTATGAGCCGAGGAAATAGCTACCAAAAAGGAACTTTCCAAGATAGAAGTTTGATATCTATGGAATGAAAAGGTTCAAATGGAACTCCTTGAAGAACCTTAAGAACCAGCTTTAAGCTCCATGGCGGAGCAACATTTTTAACCACAGGCTTGGTTCTAACCAAAGCCTGACCAAATGCCTGAACGTCTAGAATACCTGCCAGACGCTTGTGCAAAAGAATAGACAGAGTAGAAATCTGTCCTTTTAAAGAACTAGCTGACAACCCTTTTCTCAAAATCATCTTGGAGAAAAGATAATATCCTGGGAATCCAGACTTTACTCCATGAGTAACCCTTGGATTCATAACAATAAGATATTTACACCATATCTTATGTTAAATTTTCCTAGAGACAGGCTTTTATGCCTGTATTAAGGTATCAATTACTGACTCAGAGAAGCCATGCTTTGATAACATCAAGCGTTCTGTCTCCAGGCAGTCCATCTCAGATTAGTTATATTTAGATGGTTGAAAAGACCCTGAGGTAGAGGGTCCTGTCTCAGAAGCAGAGACCGTGGTGGAAAGGATGATATGTCCACCAGATCTGCATACCAGGTCCTGCGTGGCCACGCAGGCGCTGTCAAAAGCACCAAAGCACTCTCCTGCTTGATCTTGTGCAAACCCCTCCGGAGGGAATTCCCACTCCCCCGGATGAAAAGTCTGACGACTTAGAAAATCTGCCTCCCAGTTCTCAACACCTGGGATAGGGATAGCTTTTAGACAAGAGTGAGTCTCTGTCCAGTGAATTATTTTAAGACTTCTAACATTGCTAGGGAACTTCTGTTCCCCCTTGATGGTTGATGTAAGCCACAGTCGTGATATTGTCCGACTGAAATATGATGTACCTCAGAGTTGCTAACTGAGGCCAAGTCTGAAGAGCATGGAATATCGCTCCCAGTTCCAGAATATTCATTAGAAGGAGGGTCTCCTCCTGAGTCCACTATCCCTGAGCCTTCAGGGAGTTCCAGACTGTATCCCAACCTAAAAGGCTGGCATCTGTTGTAACAATTGTCCCATCTGACCTGCGGAAGGTCATACCCTTGGACAGATGGACCCGAGATAGTCACCAGAGAAGAGAATCTCTGGTTTCTTGGTCCGGATTTAACAGGAGAACAAATCTGTGTAATCCCCGTTCCTCTGGCTGAGCATGCATAGTTGCAGTGGTCTGAAATGTAGGCGTGCAAACGGTACTATGTCCCTTGCCGCTACCATTAAGCCGATTACATTCATGTACTGAGCCACCAAAGGGCGCGGATGGAATGAAGAACACGGCAGAAATTTAGAAACTTTGACAACCTGGACTCCGTCAGGTAAATTTTAATTTCTACAAAATCTATCAGAATCCCTAGGAGGGAAACCCTTGATATTGGGGATAGAGAACTCTTTCCTTGTTCACTTTCCACCCATGCGATCTCAGAAATGCCAGTACTACGTCCGTATGAGACTTGGCAACTTGGATGTTTGACGCCTGTATCAGGATGTCGTCTAAATAAGGGGCCACTTCTATGCCCCGCGGCCTAAGGACTGCCAAAGTGACCCCAGAACCTCCATAAAGATTCTAGGGGCTGTAGTTAACCCAAAGGAAAGAGCTACAAACTGGTAATGCCTGTCTAGAAAGGCAAACCTGAAAAACCGATGGTGATCTTTATGCATCGTAATGTGAGGATAAGCATCCTTCAAATCCATTGTAGTCCTCTATTGACTCTCCTGGATCATAGTTAAGATGGTACGAATAGTTTCCATCTTAAATGATAGAATTCTAAAGAATTTGTTTAAGATCTTTTAGATCCAAAATAGGTCTGAAGGTTTCCTTTCCTTGGGAACCACAAACCGATGTGAGGAAAACTGTGTCCCTGTTCCTCTATTGGAACTGAATGGGTCACGTACACAATGCAAGAATGTCTCTTTCTTTATCTGGTTTGCAGATAAATGTGAAAGGCAAAAACTCCCCTTTTTTGGGGGGGAAAGCTTTGAAATCCAGAAGATATCTCTGGGGTATAATTTCCAATGCCCAGGGATCCTGGGCATCTCTTGCCCACGCCTGGGCGAAGAATGAAGTCTGCCCCCTATAGGATCCGTTACCAGATAGGGGTCCGTTCCTCATGCTGTTTTAGAGGCAGCAGCAGGCTCCTTGACCTGCTTATCTTTGTTCCAGGTCCGGTTGTCTCCAGACCGCCTTGGACTGAGCAAAAGTTCCCTCTTATTTTGCCTTAGAGGAAGTTGATGCCACACCTGCCTTGAATTTTCGAAAGGCACGAAAATTAGGCCTTTTTTGTCCCTTGATTTGGACCTGTCCTGAGGAAGGGCATGATCTTTTCCTCCAGTGATATAAGTAATAATCTCCTTCAAACTAGGCCTGAATAGGGTCTGCCCCTTGAAGGGAAGTTAAGTAGCTTATTTATTAAAGTCACGACAGCTGACCATGATATAAGCCATAGCGCTCTGCGCGCCAGTATAGTAAAAAACAGAATTCTTAGCCGTTAGTCTAGTCAAAGGAACAAAGGCATCAGAAAACAAAGGAATTGGCTAGCTTAAGTGCTCTAAGCTTGTCAAATATATTCATCCAATGGAGCCTGTAAAGCCTCATCAAGAGACTCAAACCAGAACGCCGCAGCAGCAGTGACAGGAGCAATGCGTGCAAGGGGCTGCAGGATAAAACCTTGTTGAATAAACATTTTTTTATCCATTGGATCTAAAAAAGCACAACAGTCCTCGCCAGAGGTAGTGGTACGCTTAGCTAGAGTAGAAACTCTTCTCTCCACCTTAGGAACTGTCTGCCATAAGTCCCGTGTGGTGGCAACTATTAGAAAACATTCTTCTAAAAAATAGGAGGGTAAGAGAACGGCACACCTGGTCTATCCCATTCCTTATGAAAAATTTTAGTAAACCTCTTTAGGTATTGGAAAAACATAAGTACACACCGGCACTGCATATTATTTATCCAGTCTACACAATTTCTCTGGCACTGTGATTGTACACATTCATTCAGAGCAGCTAAAGCCTCCCTGAGCAACAAGTGGAGGTTCTCAAGCATAAATTTTAAATGTAGAAATATCAGAATCAGGTTAAATCATCTTCCCTGAGTCACAAATATCACCCACAGACTAAGCATATTGTGAGGTAGTATCAGACATGGTTCTTAAAGCGTCTGTATGCTCTGTATCTACCCCCAGAGCTGTTTTGCTTTCCTTTAATTTCAGGTAGTCTGACTAATACTGCTGCCAGTGTATTATACACAACCTTTGCCATGTCTTGTAAAATAAACGCTATGGGCGCCATTAATATACTTGGCGCCATTTGAGCGTGAGTCCCTGGAGCGGGAGTCAAAGGGTCTGACACGTGGGGAGAGTTAGTCGGCATAACTTCCCCCTCGACAGAATCCTCTGGTAAAATAAACGCTATGGGTGCCCTTGATGTACTTGGCGCCATTTGAGCGTGAGTCCCTAAAGCGGGAGTCAAAGGGTCTGACACGTGGGGAGAGTTAGTCGGCATAACTTCCCCCTCGACAGAATCCTCTGGTGATAATGTTTTTAAATACAAAAAATGATCTTTATTGTTTAACATGAAATCAGTACATCTGGTACACATTCTAAAATGGGGTTCCACCATGGCTTTAAACATAATAAACACAGAGCCTCCTCTATGTTAGACATGTTAGAACTAATAAAGAGACTAGTAAGCTTGGAAAACACTTTAAATCAAGTTAACAAGCAAATATAACAAACGTTACTGTGCCTTTAAGAGAAACAAATTTTGTCAAAATTTGAAAAACAGTGAAAAAAAGCAGTAAATCAAACGAAATTTTTACAGTACATGTAATAAGTTAACAGAGCATTGCACCCACTTGCAATGGATGATTAACCCCTTAATGCAAAAAACAGATAAAAAAAAAAAAACGACATTTTTTTAAACAGACACAACAAAACTGCCACAGCTGAGCTGTGGATTACCTTCCCTATAACTGTTTCTATGCAAAATTTAAGCCAGCCATGTGGAAAAATTAGGCCCCAATAAGTTTTATCACCAAACATATGTTAAAAAACGATTAAACATGCCAGCAAAAGTTTTAAAACACATTCTTATAAGAGTATGTATGTCTATTAATAAGCCTGATCCAGTCGCTATCACTGCATTTAAGGCTTTACTTACATTACTTCGGTATCAGCAGTATTTTCTTAGTCAATTCCATTCCTTAGAAAAATATATTACTGCACATACCTTAGCATATATCTCTATCAATCAGCCTGGTACCAGTCGCTTTCACTGCATTTAAAGGCTGTACTTACATTACTTCGGTATCAGCAGTATTTTCTTAGTCAATTCCATTCCTTAGAAAAATATTTTACTGCACATACCTTATTTGCAGGAAAACCTGCACGCCATTCCCCCTCTGAAGTACCTTACTCCTCAGAATGTGTGAGAACAGCAACTGGATCTTAGTTACGTCTGCTAAGATCATAGAAAAAACGCAGGCAGATTCTTCTTCCAAATACTGCCTGAGATAAACAGCACACTCCGGTGCCATTTAAAAATAACAAACTTTTGATTGAAGAAATAAACTAAGTATAAAAAAACCACAGACTCTCACGACCTCCTATCTATGTTGAGACTTGCAAGAGAATGACTGGTAATGGCAGTTAGGGGAGGAGCTATATAGCAGCTTTGCTGTGGGTGGACTCTTGCAACTTCCTGTTGGGAAGGAGAATATATCCCATAAGTAATGGATGATCCGTGGACTGGATACACTTAACAAGAGAAAGATAGATTTTCTTTTATAACTCACTACTCGGCTGTTTCTCTCCTCCAAGCAGAAAAATTTGCGGTTTACGAGAATTTTTTTTTCCAAATCAGCTTCTTGAGCAAACATCAGCTGTTTATCACACATTACAGAAAGATCGCCTGAAAACGGAACTAGGAGTAATATACAGAAGACCAGATTTCAGAAACATGAATGGTGCCATTAGTCTTCTACAGTTTGTAATAGAAAATTACTTGGACAGTACTTTCTCGGAGACCTACAAACTGTTACAAATTATTTCAACTATTCCCGTGACAACTGCTGAGGCTGAGAGATGTTTCTCAACTTTAAAACGAGTTAAGACATTTCTAAGGAGCACCATGACTGAGGAAAGACTGACCGCTCTAGCCATGCTCACAATTGAAAAACAATTGATAAATGACATTCCTAAATTCAACGAAAATGTTATTGATTTATTTGCCTCAAAAAAAGACAGGCGTATTGACTTGATTTACAAAACTTGTACTTGAGTTATAAACATTGTTTTAATGTTTACCTTTGAAGTAAATTATTAAGCACTAGCGTAATAGAAATAATCTTCTTTTGTACTAGAAAGTAAAATGTTGGTGTATTTATCTTCATGTTGCCAAGGCCTTTGGCTGCATTGCCTAATATCGAACACTGGGGGCTGGGGCAACACTAATTGAAATGTGGTTGTATTTTTCTATAAAGTGGAAGGTTCTTTAAATCCAGGAATATATATGTTTTCATAAATGTACATTCAATATACTTATTATTTTGCAGCTTTAATTAATCATTTGGTTAATATATATATGTTATTATATAATTTAACTGAGCACCATCATGTATATTTTAAGACTAGACATGGACAGGTAGTGTAGGCTCCTCCATTTGTGCACTGTCGCACGTGAACATGGCTATACTGAAGAGTATGCATTCATAGATTTAGGATGTCTGTGTCCACTGTGAGGAACACAGTGAGCAATGCATGGTGAGGATATGGAAGACCACAGGCACAGATCTTGTTAAGGCCAGAAGTGGCAGGGCAAGTAAAATATCAGAGAGGGCCAGAGGCAAAGGCAAAGGATGGTGAGAACGGTCAAAAACAGCCCACAGACCACCTCCAAAGACCTGTACTACTGGGAATATTGTTGAGGGTCTCATGGATTCCACTCAATATCAGCAGATACTTGAGAATAATGTTGAGGAATCAGTCACAAACTTCGGGTTGAAGTTACCCCCAGGCCGGGGCTGGATATTTCAAGAAGACGATGACCAAAAACACTGCTGGTTCAAATGGGTGGGGCCATTTGAGGGGTGTGACTTTCACAAAGGGGTGTGGCTTGTTAAAAGGGGCATGGTTTTTAAAAGGGGAGTGTTTTTTTCAAAGGGGCGCAGCTTTCTAATAATAGGTCTTGTGCACCCCCATCCTAAAAATTCACCAGCCGCCACTGGCTGTGAGCTGGTTATACGTGCTCGTGCACGATTGCCCCATAGTCATCAATGGGGAGAGCCGGCTGAGAAAAAGTCTAACACCTGCCAAAAAGCAGCATAAGGCTCCTTAACGCATGCCCCATTGATTCCTATGGGGAAACTACATTTATGTTTACACCTAACACCCTAACATGAACCCCGAGTCTAAACACCCCTAATCTTACACTTATTATGCCCTAATTTGCCGCCCCCAACATTGCAGACACCTACATTATATTTATTAACCCCTAATCTGCTGCCCCCAACGTTGCCGCCACTATAATAAACATATTAACCCCTAAACCGCTGTACTCCCGCATCGCAAACACTATTTAAATATTATTAACCCCTAATCTGCCGCCCCTAACATCGCCGCCACCTACCTACATTTATTAACCCCTAATCTGCCGCCCCCAATGTCGCCGCCACTATATTATATTTATTAACCCCTAAATCTAAGTCTAACCCTAACCCTAACACCCCCTAACTTAAATATAATTTAAATAAATCTAAAGAAAAATTCCTATCATTACCTAAATAATTCCTATTTAAAACTAAATGCTTACCTGTAAAATAAACCCTAAGATAGCTACAATATAACTAATAGTTACATTGTAGCTAGCGTAGGGTTTATTTTTATTTTACAGTCAAGTTTGTATTTATTTTAACTAGGTAGAATAGTTACTAAATAGTTATTAACTTTTTACTAACTACCTAGCTAAAATAAATACAAATTTACCTGTAAAATAAAACTTAACCTAAGTTACAATAACACCTAACACTACAATTAAATAAATTCCCTACGTTAAATACAAATAAATAAATTAAATAAAATTAGCTAAATTACCAAAAAAATAAGAAAATAAAAAACAAATTACAAGATCTTTAAACTAATTACACCTAATCTAATAGCCCTATCAAAATAAAAAAGCCCACCCAAAATAAAAAAAAACCCTAGCCGAAACTAAACTACCAATAGCCCTTAAAAGGGCCTTTTGCGAGGCATTGCCCCAAAGAAATCAGCTCTTTTACCTGTAAAAAAAAAACAACAACCCCCCAATGCCTAAGGGCATTTAGCTCTATTGCAGCCCAAAGCCCTAACCTAAAAAAAAAAAACACCCAATACGCCCTTAAAAACTCCTAACACTAAACCCCCGAAGATTCACTTACCAGGAGAAGTCTTCATCCAAGCGGCAAGATGTCCTCAAGGAAGCCAGCAGAAGTGGTCCTCCAGACAGGCAGAAGTCTTCATCCAGATGGCATCTTCTATCTTCATCCTTCCGACGCGGAGCGGCTCCATCTTCAAAACATCTGGCGCGGAGCATCCTCTTCTTTCGATGGCTAACGATGAATAAAAGTTCCTTTAAATGACGTCATCCAAGATGGTGTCCCTTGAATTTTGATTGGCTGATAGAATTCTATCAGCCAATAGAAATTAAGCTTGAAAGAATCCTATTGGCTGATGCAATCAGCCAATAGGATTGAGCTTGCATTCTATTGGCTGTTCCAATCAGAGAATAGAATGCAAGCTCAATCTTATTGGCTGATTGGATCAGCAAATAGGATTGAAGTTCAATCCTTTTGGCTGATTGCATCAGCCAATAGGATTTTTTCAACCTTAATTCCGATTGGCTGATAGAAATCTATCAGCCAATCGGAATCTAAGGGACGCCATCTTTGATGACGTAATTTAAAGGTACCTTCATTCATCAAGAAGACATCGTTGGAAGAGGATGCTCCGTGCCGGATGTCTTGAAGATGGAGCCGCTCCGTGTCGGATGAAGATAGAGATGTCGTCTAGATGAAGACTTCTGCCCGTCTGGAGGACCACTTCTGCCCATCTGGAGGACCACTTCTGCTAACTTCATTAAGGACATCTTGCCGCTTGGATGAAGACTTCTCCCGGTAAGTGAATCTTCGGGGGTTAGTGTTAGGATTTTTTAAGGGTGTATTGGGTGTTTTTTTTTTTTTAGGTTAGGGCTTTGGGCTGCAATATAGCAATGCCCCGCAAAAGGCCCTTTTAAGGGCTATTGGTAGTTTAGTTTAGGCTAGGGTTTTTTTTATTTTGGGTGAGCTTTTTTTATTTTGATAGGGCTATTAGATTAGGTGTAATTAATTTAAAGATCTTGTAATTTGTTTTTTATTTTCTGTAATTTAGTGGGGTTTTTTTTTGCAATTTAGCTAATTTAATTTATTTAATTGTATTTAATGTAGGGAATTTATTTAATTGTAGTGTAGTGTTAGGTGTTATTGTAACTTAGGTTAGGTTTTATTTTACAGGTCAATTTATATTTATTTTAGCTAGGTAGTTATTAAATAGTTAATAACTATTTAATAACTATTCTACCTAGTTAAAATAAATACAAACTTGCCTGTAAAATAAAAATAAACCCTAAGCTAGCTACAATGTAACTATTAGTTATATTGTAGCTAGCTTAGGGTTTATTTTATAGGTAAGTATTTAGTTTTAAATAGGAATAATTTAGGTAATGATAGTAATTTGTATTTAGATTTATTTAAATTATATTTAAGTTAGAGGGTGTTAGGGTTAGACTTAGGTTTAAAGGGTTAATAACTTTAGAATAGTGGTGGCGACGTTGGGGACGGCAGATTAGGGTTAATAAGTATAATGTAGGCGGCGGCAATTTTGGGGGCAGCAGATTAGGGGTTAATAATATTTAACTAGTGTTTGCGAGGAGGGAGTGTGGTGGTTTAGGGGTTAATATGTTTATTATAGTGGCGGCGATGTCCGGAGCGGCAGATTTGGGGTTAATAATTTTATTTTAGTGTTTGCGATGCGGGAGGGCCTCGGTTTAGGGGTTAATAGGTAGTTTATGGGTGTTAGTGTACTTTTTAGCACTTTAGTTATGAGTTTTATGGTAAAGCTTTGTAGCGATAAACTCATAACTACTGACTTTAAAATGCGTTAGGAATCTTGTCGGTATAGGCTGTACCGCTCACTTTTTTGCCTCCCAGGAAAAACTCGTAATACCGGCGCTATGGAAGTCCCATAGAAAAAAGACTTCACAAAATTTACGTAAGTTGATTTGCGGTAAGGCCAAAAAAGTGTGCGGTACACCTATACCGCAAGACTCGTAATACCAGCTGGCGTAAAAAAGCAGTGTTAGGACCTGTTAACACTGCTTTTTTACCTTAACGCACAACTCGTAATCTAGCCGATACCTTTTAATCCTGGCAGCCGCTCCAGCACTTCCTCCGTCCGTCGCAAGCCGTCTTCGCGGGTCCAAAATGATGAATCCAGCTTCCTCCAATCACAGCGTTGCATCAGGCCAAGATTCCCCCCGGGGGGGGTAGCTGTGATTGGAGGAAGCATGATTCGTCATTTATGACATCTGCAGAGGCTTCCGATGGCTGGGGGAATCACTGGAGTGGCATTCAGGATTAAAAGGTACGTTTTTGAAGAAAACAGTGAAATGTCAATTTTGATGAATTAAAGTGCCCTCGTTTTTAATAGGTTTATTAAAAACCGGGCACTAATTCATCAAAATGGACCTTCACTTTAAAAGTGCATTTAGCTCTTTTGCCTTGCCCTGAAAAGGGTATTCAGCTCTTTAATGAAAAGCCCAAACCCTAAGCTAAAATAAAAACCCACCCAAAAACACTATCCCCCGACGATACACTTACTGTTGTCGAAGTCCTGCTTGAAGAATTCATCCAGCCGGCGAAGTCCTCATCCATGCTGCAAAAAGTCTTCATCCAGACGGCCTTTTCTATCCTCATCCAACCCGGCTCAGAGCGAGTCCATCCTGAAGACTTTCAACGCGGATCATCCTCTTCATACGGTCGCCACCGTAAACTGAATCTTCAATGCAAGTGACTCAATCAAAGATGTCGTCCTTTGCATTCCTATTGGCTGAAAGATTTTAATCAGCCAATAGGAATTAGAGCTGCTAAAATCCTATTGGCTGTCCAATCAGCCAATAGAATGAAAGTTCATCCCTATTGGCTGATTGGAACAGCCAATAGGATGAGAGCTCAATCCTATTGGCTGATTTTGGCCTCCCAGTAAAACTCGTAATACCGGTGCTATGGAAGTCCCATTGAAAAACGTAATTTTTAAAAGTGCGGTACTAACTTTGCCTTACAGGCTAAAAGGCTTGCGGTGCACCTATATCGACAAGACTCGTAATAGCAGCGTTAGTGAAAATGAAGCGTTATGGGCCATAACGCTTCTATTTGACTCATAACGCCAAACTTGTAATCTAGGTGTTATAGAAAGGTCCCAGGCATGCTGTCATCTAAAGGTCCCAGGAGGTGCTGTCATCTAAAGGTCCCAGGAGGTGCTGTCATCTAAAGGTGACAGGAGGTGCTGTCATCTAAAGGTGTCAGGAGGTGCTTTCATCTAAAGGTGTCAGGAGGTGCTTTCATCTAAAGGTGTCAGGAGGTGCTGTTATCTAAAGGTGACAGGAGGTGCTTTCATCTAAAGGTGTCAGGAGGTGCTGTCATCTAAAGGTGACAGGAGGTGCTGTCATCTAAAGGTGTCAGGAGGTGCTGTCATCTAAAGGTGACAGGAGGTGCTGTCATCTAAAGGTGACAGGAGGTGCTGTCATCTAAAGGTGTCAGGAGGTGCTGTCATCTAAAGGTGACAGGAGGTGCTGTCATCTAAAGGTGTCAGGAGGTGCTGTCATCTAAAGGTGTCAGGAGGTGCTGTCATCTAAAGGTGACAGGAGGTGCTGTCATCTAAGTGTTTCAAGAGAAGCCAAACTTGTAATCTAGGTGTTATAGAAAGGTCCCAGGCGTGCTGTCATCTAAAGGTCCCAGGAGGTGCTGTCATCTAAAGGAGTCAGGAGGTGAAGTCATCTAAAGGTGACAGGAGGTGCTGTCATCTAAAGGTGTCAGGAGGTGCTGTCATCTAAAGTTGCTAGGAGGTGTTGTCATCTAAAGGTACCAGGAGGTGCTGTCATCTAAAGGTGCTAGGAGGTGCTGTCATCTAAAGGTACCAGGAGGTGCTGTCATCTAAAGGTACCAGGAGGTGCTGTCATCTAAAGGTACCAGGAGGTGCTATCATCTAAAGATGTCAGGAGGTGCTGTCATCTAAAGGTACCAGATGGTGCTGTCATCTAAAGGTACCAGGAGGTGCTGTCATCTAAAGGTACCAGATGGTGCTGTCATCTAAAGGTGCCAGGAGGTGCTGTCATCTAAAGGTACCAGATGGTGCTGTCATCTAAAGGTGTCAGGAGGTGCTGTCATCTAAAGGTACCAGATGGTGCTGTCATCTAAAGGTGCCAGGAGGTGCTGTCATCTAAAGGTACCAGGAGGTGCTGTCATCTAAAGGTACCACATGGTGCTGTCATCTAAAGGTACCAGGAGGTGCTGTCATCTAAAGGTACCAGATGGTGCTGTCATCTAAAGGTGCCAGGAGGTGCTGTCATCTAAAGATGTCAGGAGGTGCTGTCATCTAAAGGTACCAGATGGTGCTGTCATCTAAAGGTGCCAGGAGGTGCTGTCATCTAAAGGTGCCAGGAGGTGCTGCTATCAAAGGATGTCAGGAACTGCTGTCAACTAAATGTGTCAGGAGGTGCTGTCATCTAAAGGTACCAGGAGGTGCTGTCATCTAAAGGTGCCAGGAGGTGCTGTCATCTAAAGGTGCCAGGAGGTGCTGTCATCTAAAGGTGTCAGGAGGTGCTGTCATCTAAAGGTGCCAGGAGGTGCTGTCATCTAAAGGTGCCAGGAGGTGCTGTCATCTAAAGGTGCTAGGAGGTGCTGTCATCTATAGGTGTCAGGAGGTGCTGTCATCTAAAGGTGACAGGAGGTGCTGTCATCTAAAGGTACCAGGAGGTGCTGTCATCTAAAGGTGTCAGGAGGTGCTGTCATCTAAAGGTGCCAGGAGGTGCTGTCATCTAAAGGTACCAGGAGGTGCTGTCATCTAAAGGTACCAGGTGATGCTGTCATCTAAAGGTGCCAGGAGGTGCTGTCATCTAAAGGTGCCAGGAGGTGCTGTCATCTAAAGGTGACAGGAGGTGCTGTCATCTAAAGGTGCCAGGAGGTGCTGTCATCTAAAGGTGTCAGGAGGTGCTGTCATCTAAAGATGCCAGGTATCGGAACAGCCAATAGAATGCGAGCTCAATCTGATTGGATCAGCCAATCGGATTGAACTTGAATCTGATTGGCTGATTCAATCAGCCAATCAGATATTTCCTACCTTAATTCTGATTGGCTGATAGAATCCTATCAGCCAATCGGAATTTGAGGGACGCCATCTTGGATGACGTCACTTAAAGGAACCTTCATTATTCGGTAGTCGTCGGTAGGAAGAGGATGTTCCGCTCCGGAGGTCTTGAAGATGGAGCCGCTCCTCGTCGGATGGATGAAGATAGAAGATGCCACTTGGAGGAAGATGTCTGCCGGTCCGGATGTCCTCTTCTGCCCGGATAGGATGAAGACTTCTGCCGCTCCGGATGTCTTCTTTTGGTCCATCTGTGCTCGGTTGAGTGAAGACGACTCAAGGTAGGGAGATCTTCAGGGGGTAGTGTTAGGTTTATTTAAGGGGGGTTTGAGTTAGAGTAGAGGTATGTGGGTGGTGGGTTGTAATGTTGGGGGGTGGTATTGTATTTTTTTTACAGGCAAAAGAGCTGATTTCTTTGGGGCATGCCCTGCAAAAAGCCCTTTTAAGGGCTGGTAAGGTAATAGAGCTGTTAACTATTTTAATTAAGATTAGGGTAGGGAATTTTTTTATTTTGGGGGCTTTGTTATTTTATTAGGGGGCTTAGAGTAGGTGTAATTAGCTTAAAATTCTTATAATCTTTTTTTATTTTTTGTAATTTAGTGGGGGTTTTTTTGTAATTTAGTTTAGTTTATTTAATTGTAGGTACTTGTAGTTAATTGATTTAATTAATTTATTGATAGTGTAGTGTTAGGTTTAATTGTAACTTAGGTTAGGATTTATTTTACAGGTCATTTGGTAATTATTTTAAATAGGTAGCTATTAAATAGTAAATAACTATTTAATAGCTATTGTACCTGGTTAAAATAAATACAAAGTTGCCTGTAAAATAAATATAAATCCTAAAATAGCTACAATATAATTATTCGTTATATTGTAGCTATATTAGGGTTTATTTTACAGGTAAGGATTTAGTTTTAAATAGGAAGACTTTAGTTAATAATATTTCATTTATTTCGTTAGATTAAAATTATATTTAATTTACGGGGGTGTTAGGGTTAGGGTTAGGCTTAGCTTTAGGGGTTAATACATTTATTAGAGTAGCGGCGAGGTGCGGTCGGCAGATTAGGGGTTAATACTTGAATTTAGGTGTTGGCGATGTTAGGGGGGGGCAGATTAGGGGTTAATACTATTTATTATAGGGTTTGCGAGGCGGGAGTGCGGTGGTTTAGGGGTTAATACATTTATTATAGTGGCGGCGAGGTCCGGTTGGCAGATTAGGGGTTAATAAGTGTAGGTAGGTAGCAGCGACGTTGGGGGGGGGGCAGATTAGGGGTTAATAAATATAGGGGTCGGCGATGTTAGGGGCAGCAGATTAGCGGTACATATCTATAATGTAGGTTGCGGCGGTGTCCGGAGTGGCAGATTAGGGGTTAATAATATAATGCAGGGGTCAGCAATAGTGGGGGCGGCAGATTAGGGGTTAATAAGTGTAAGGTTAGGGGTGTTTAGACTTGGGGTACATGTGAGGGGGTTAGGTGCAGACTTAGAAAGTGTTTCCCCATAGGAAACAATGGGGCTGCGTTAGGAGCTTAACGCTGCTTTTTTGCAGGTGTTAGGTTTTTTTTCAGCCCAAACTGCCCCATTGTTTCCTATGGGGGAATCGTGCACGAGCACGTTTTTCCAGCTAGCCACTACCGTAAGCAACGCTGGTATTGAGAGTTGAAGTGGCGGTAAATATGCCTGTACGCTCCCTTTTTGGAGCCTAACGCAGCCCTTCAGAGAACTCTAAATACCAGCGTTATTTAAAAGGTGCAGGGGGGAAAAAACACGCGTAGCTAACGCACTCCTTTGGCCGCAAAACTCTAAATCTAGGCGTAAGGTCACAGAAATAAAATGGTGACTATTTAATCTACTAGACACTAAAGTCACAGAAATAAAATGGTGACTATTTAATCTACTAGACACTAAGGTCACAGAAATAAAATGGTGACTATTTAATCTACTAGACACTAAGGTCACAGAAATAAAAATACAGTTGAAACCTCACATGAACCAGATATTATATGGTTAAAATGCCAGTTATGTAGCTCACTAAAAACTCCCTTTAGAGTTGAAAAATTGGATTGATATTAAAGCTATAAATATACAATGGGCAAGATTTATCACAAGGCGAATGCCACGATTGGTTCCAGGCACGCTTATTTGAGGTTATTCTAGGTAAGTGGGGGTATGTTCCTTTAGGTAAGTAGGAGTAGGTTCTTATAGGTAAGTGGGGGTAGATTCCTTTAGGTAAGTGGGGATAGGTTCCCTTAAGTATGTGGGAATAGGTTCTTTTAGGTAAGTGGGGGTAGGTTCCTTTACATAAATGGGGGTAGGATCCTTTCTAAGTGGGGTTAGGTTCTTTTAGGTAAGTGGATAGGTTATTTTAGCTAAGTGGGGGTGTAGACCCTATTAATTCCCTGTGTTGTGCTATTCAATTCCTATGTTGTGCTATTCAATTCCTATGTTGTGCTTTTAAATCCTGCCACTTACACCTTAAAAACTTATCTAAAATTAGATATTTCCTTACACAAGACACAACTAAGATGTTAATCCTCTCTCTCATCCTTTCTCGCCTCGACTACTGCAACTCCATCCTCCCTGGTCTCCCTAGCTGCCGCCTAGCTCCTTTACAATCCATAATGAATGCCTCTGCAGGTTCATCTTCCTTTCACATCGTTTTTCATCTGCTGCAACTCTCTGTCAATCCCTTCACTGGCTTCCTCTTGCCTCCAGGATTAAACACAACATTCTGACTCTGACATACAAAGCCCCCAACTGCACTTCTCCCTCCTGTATCTCAGACCTTGTCTCCAGATACTCTCCCTCCCGTCCCCTTCGCTCTGCTCATGGTCTCCTACTCACCTCCTCACATTCCCATTTTCAAGACTTCTCCAGACTGGCTCCCATCTTGTGGAACTCTCTGCCTCGCTCCATAAGACTCTCCCCTAGTTTTGAAAGCTTCAAGCGCTCCCTAAAGACTCCACTGTTCAGGGATGCATACAACCTATGCTAACCTTTCCTAATACCAGTTCCTATCCTCCATTGCTATCCGCCATGAACCCCCTTAGCATGTAAGCCTAAGAGCCCAGCTGTTTTCAGGTCACCATAAGAGCTGACTACAACAGTGCGACTCTCGGCAGGGCCCTCTACCCATTTGATCCCTATAAATGTTATCTTGTATACTGAGGATTCTGTTGGCGCTCTACAAATAACGGGTAATAATAATAATAATTCCTATGTTGTGCTATGAGACCCATTCGCCACATTTTGTGCTACTCTCTAATATTTAGTGAACGGATTTCATAGAATAAAAAAGGATTTTAGAGGGTTTTGATGAATTTACCCCAGTGTAAAGTATGAGGAAACCTCCTGCAGATGCTTCACACAATTACACAAAAACATTTAGCTCAAACCAGGTGGAAACCCAACAGAACTAAACCCTTTTATACGTATTTCACTATTACATTTAAACTGAAAGTACAAACCTTATAATTACAAGACATTTCTGTTGTGTTGGTAACTACAGAATAACATATCCGTCAAGTTTAATTAACATCTTGTTTGGCGTCTTGATTAGCTCTATTCACCATTTGCCTTATTTGGAAGAGCCTATCTGGGCATTAGTCGGCAGACAACAAGGCTAGCGATACTCATAAAGTTATATAAAATGCATTGTTTAGCAGTTAAGTTAGTTAAGTCAGTTAAGACTAAATAGGGACGTATATGTAGCAGAGTGAGGTTTGAGAAGTCAGCAGGTGCATTTCAAGTTTTGAGAAATATTAAATCTACAAATTTCAAAGACAAATTACTTTAAAAGGAGACAAAATAAATCATGAAACTATATTGCAAAGTTTTGTCATTAGTGGTGGAAAACTATCACTATGGTTTACTAGTCAGGGGTAAATAGATACTAGCCCAGAGGGAAAAAGTCAGTGGTCCACTCAATGTTAAAGATAGAAAAAAGTTCAATTTCTAAGTCGTCTGCTGCAATTTCTAAGTAATCTGGGACCACTGGAAATTTCAAGCCCTGCAAATAACTAAAAATTTTATATAAAAACCTAAAGTGTTCACTGTAAGAGAAAGGGCTACAGGATTCATTGACAATCCCTTTAAATAGACTTCCCTATATTCAGAATGGCAGACATCTTCCTCTGGAGAGACATTAGTTGGCACTTGACAAATCTTGTCTTTTAAGGGGAAATTCACCCTTTACCTCAAGGAACATTACATTTTCTTGTATGCCGACACCTGTTAGTGGTGCTATGGATCATTACAGAGAGGAATCAGATGGGACTGGTAGATAAAGGATGGAGAGATAGATATTAGATAGAAAGATAGATATATATTAGATAGAAATATATATATTAGATATATATTAGATAAATAGATATAGATAGATATTAGATAGAAAGCTAGATAGATATTAGATAGAAATATAGATATTAGATATATATTAAATAGATATAGATAGATAGATATTAGATAGATAAAACCCGTTTCCTGTCTGTTCGGGACTTTGTCAGGGATAGATATAAAGATGGATGGTTAGATAGATTGATAGATAGATAGATAGATGATAGAGAGATAGAAAGAGAGATACAGAGAGATATAAGGTAGATAGATAGATGATAGATAGATAGAAGATAGATAGAGAGACATATAGATAATAGATAGATAGACTGATAGATAGATTCACAGGCCATCCATGCAGGAGTACTAGATGGCTCCATAGTTTACTGACAATGTGACTCTCTTAATTAACACTCTGGTTGCCCGGTGTTCTGACAGATTGGTCAATTCCTCAGATTAGCCAATTCCGTCACTTCCGGTAACATAGAATCAGCTGTTTGACCGCAAATTCAACCACTGTGCATGCGTCACCGCATTCCAATTGCCGCAAGTCTGTTAGATCGGCCAATTCTGACCACACCATGCTTGTTAACCACACATATGTACGATGCACTGTAATTCCCCTCCTCTTCACTCTTTTTTTGCCCCTGCCCCGGTGATCTTCTGGCATCCAAAACAAGTGAACCTTGGTGGAATGAGGTTTATAAGGGGGGCTTCCACATCACCAGAAGTGACAGAATTGGGTAATCTGAGGAATTGGCTGATCTGCCAGAACACCGACATGCAGCTAGATGCAGCACGGATCATGATCACATAGGAGGCTCTGGGCCTGACAAATTGGGGACAAACAGATGGACATTTAAATGTGTTTTTTCCCCCGCAGTAAATGCTACCAGACAGACAGCCCTGATTCTGCAATTGGATCCCCGGGAAGCTGCCCATATTGCTCAGCGCCAGAAAGCAGACCTGCCTCTCTGTAAAAGCCCATGCTCACTCTACTGCATCTGCGCCAGGCTTTTAGAATTAAAAATAAATAAATATTATGAAGTGCAAATGTGGGGGGGGGGGGGGGTAGACATGGCAGCAGAGGTAACAGATATTCTGGTATCCCAAACTGGCACGCAAAGGATAGTAACTCAGTCACTGAAGTGCCGCCCCCTGTCAAGTGCCACCTGGGTCCATTGGATATATAGATAGATAGATGGATAGTATGGGCCCTGCATTTAGAACACTGCTGGGTAATCTAGCTGATAAACTGCAGTGTGCTAGTGCGGGTAACATTGTCAATGAGGCCCTGGGCTCACTACACAGCTGAGAAAGAAGACGCACCTGGGAGTCCAAACACAGATATGATGGGGTAGAAGAGGCGCTGCATCGACCGGATCCAGGGCTCTTCCATCATCTTGGCCAACAGAAAATGTGTAGTCCTGTGTGATATTGTCTGAAACTGTCACCTTGTTCACACTATCACCTGAAACTGTCACACTATCACCTGAACCTGTCACACTGTCCCCTGGCACTATCACACTATCACCTGAAACTGTCACACTATCACCTGAAACTGTCACCTTAAATTGTCACACTATCACCTGGAACTGTCACACTATCACCTGAAACTGTCACACTGTCGCCTGAACCTGTCACACTGTCACCTGGAACTGTCACACTCTCACCTGAACCTGTCACCTGGAACTGTCACACTCTCACCTGAAACTGTCACACTATCACCTGAAACTGTCACCTTAAACTGTCACACTGTCACCTTAAATTGTCATACTATCACCTGGAACAGTCACACTATCACCTGAACCTGTCACACTGTCCCCTGGAACTATCACACTATCACCTGAAACTGTCACACTATCACCTGAACCTGTCACACTGTCCCCTGGAACTATCACACTATCACCTGAAACTGTCACACTATCACCTGAACCTGTCACACTGTCCCCTGGAACTATCACACTATCACCTGAAACTGTCACACTATCACCTGAACCTGTCACACTGTCCCCTGGAACTATCACACTATCACCTGAAACTGTCACACTATCACCTGAACCTGTCACACTGTCCCCTGGAACTATCACACTATCACCTGAAACTGTCACCTTAAATTGTCACACTATCACATGGAACTGTCACACTATCACCTGAAACTGTCACACTGTCGCCTGAACCTGTCACACTGTCACCTGGAACTGTCACACTCTCACCTGAACCTGTCACCTGGAACTGTCACACTCTCACCTGAAACTGTCACACTATCACCTGAAACTGTCACCTTAAACTGTCACACTGTCACCTTAAATTGTCATACTATCACCTGGAACTGTCACACTATCACCTGAAACTGTCACACTGTCGCCTGAACCTGTCACACTGTCACCTGGAACTGTCACACTCTCACCTGAAACTGTCACACTATCACCTGAAACTGTCACACTATCACCTGGAACTCTCACACTGTCACCTGGAACTGTCACACTCTCACCTGAAACTTTCACACTATCACCTGTGACTGTCCCACTATCACCTGAAACTGTCACAATGTCACCTGAAACTGTCACAATGCCACCTGGAACTGTCACACTATCACCTGAAACTTTCACACAATCACCTGAAACTGTCACGTTAAACTGTCACACTATCATTTGAATCTATCACACAGTCAATATGATCTAAATATATTACACTTATACCTCTGTCACCTCTCTCACACAATATCACCTAAAACTAAGAGTGTCACACAACCACCTCTCTCGCTATCATCTGTCATCCAATACTGTCACCCTATAACCTAAAACTATCACACTGTCATCTATTGCACGTCACCTGAAAATGGCACACAATCTCCACTGTCATCAATGTCAAGCTGTAACCTGTGTTACAAAGCCACCTGAAACTGTCCCCTCTGTCACTTTGTGAATTAAATCTTTGTCTCACTATAACCTATACTGCATTACTTATGACAGCCAAAAAGTCACTTTCCTTCACCAGCTGCCTCCTTCCTCATTTGTTACGGACTAATTCCAGTTCAGTCACCTATACCAGAGCTTATATGTCTCCCTACCTGTATATCCATACACTTCTGTCTCTCTGTCTCACCCAGATGTGTTATCCTCTCTCTATAACTCTATAGCTTTGCTCCAATCTTTACATTCCCCTAATTATCCTGTACAAATATTTGTGTCATTTCTATATTGTTATTACACTAACACCAGGCGCTGTCCTAATAGCTGGAGCCTTTGTTGTCCTATTCTCAATGAACTTCCTACACCTCCTTCCTGGCAGTGCTGCCTCACACCTCTCTCTGTCCCTCTGTCATTCCATCACTCCGTCCCCTCTCAACAGTTTTTGGCTTAGCTCCCCCCCTCCTAGCTGCTTCTGATAGGTCTGGACCTGTCTCCAGGTGAGCACTTGAGTCTCACATCTGGCTTTTGTCACCTCCTGAGCCCAGTCTTTATCTAAACAGCTCTGAGGTTTGTGCAGAAACAAAATATCCCTCCTCTCTCAGGACATATTCACCTCTACAGGGAGGTGCAGTTACAGAGCTTCCAAGTGTCTTCAATGTTCAATCACCTGTGAAGCAGCCACTCGTCAGTTGGAGAAATGGAAAAATCCAGGAATAAGTATAATTATATTTAAATATTATACGGAAACAAGTGCACAGAAATTATAACAATCAAAAGAATGTAACTATATTGTGAAAGTTTTCAATAGGCTTAGCATTTCCTTACACGCATTCATTCTGACGCTAATAAAATGCATTTCAGACGCATCTTGCTCATATGATATTGGGAACCTCATAAAAATAAAGAACTGCAATGTATCAACATTTTAAAGGGATATGAAAGACAACATTTTAAAGGGATATGAAAGACAACATTTTAAAGGGATATGAAAGACAACATTTTAAAGGGATATGAAAGACAACATTTTAAAGGGATATGAAAGACAACATTTTAAAGGGATATGAAAGACAACATTTTAAAGGGATGTGAAAGACAACATTTTAAAGGGATATGAAAGACAACATTTTAAAGGGATATGAAAGACAACATTTTAAAGGGATATGAAAGACAACATTTTAAAGGGATATGAAAGACAACATTTTAAAGGGATATGAAAGACAACATTTTAAAGGGATATGAAAGACAACATTTTTCTTTTGTGATTCAGACAGAGAATACAATTTTTAAAAAGTTTGCAATTTACTTTGTTTAGCTTCGTTGCCATGGTAATCTTTAATACCTAGGTAGGTAGGTAGCACTACATGGATAACCTTCTTGCAAAACTGCTGCCACATACTGCTACAGACACGTGCACATCTCTGAGCTTACCTACCTGCTTTTCAACAAAAGATTCCAAGAGAGCAAAGAAAAATGATACTAGAAGTAAATCAGAAAGTTGTTTAAGCATTTACTATATCTGCACTAGAAGTAAGCTTTACAAGCGCTAACCCGGCACGTGCAAAAAGCCGAACTTTGAATATCGCAATCACGTTAATGGTCACCCTACTCGCACGCAAACATGATGGTGTTTAACCAAGGTGCGCTAAGCCGAAATGAAATATGAATATGTTGCATTACAATGTTCTTCACATAGCAGACTAAGTTCTGTTTGTTCTTAAAGGGACATTGAACCCACATTTTTTCTTTCGTGATTCAGATAGAGAGGCCTATTTATCAAGCCGTCAACCGCAAATACGCTGGAATTCCGCAGCGTAATTGTGGAGAGCCTGATTCCCCTTAGTTATCAAAGCCTGCAGACTGGCAAAAGTAGAATTTTGTGACGTAACATACGATCCGCAGGTCTCAGTCCGACACAGATCGATGCTTACGTCATTACAGATGTTCCGAATGCAAATTCAGCACTACCTAACTACTTTTGCTATTTATCAAATATATACCAGATACGCTCGCCACTATTCCGGCCCAGCGTACCTGGTCTTCAATCCGCCACCCTGGAGGCGGCGGATGCCACAGGAATCAATGGGAGTCTGAAAGTAGCGAAAGCTTATGTTCGCTGCTGCCCGATATCCCATTGATTCCTATGGGAGAATAAAGTTACATTTACACCTAACACCCTAACATGTACCCCGAGTCTAAACACCCCTAATCTGATGCCCCCTACACCGCCGCCACCTACATTATACTTATTAACCCCTATTCTGCCGCCGCCACCTACATTATACTTATTAACCCATAATCTGCCGCCCTGACACCGCCGCCACCTACATTATACTTATTAACCCCTATTCTGCCGGCCCGACACCGCCGACACCTAAATAAAAATTATTAACCCCTAATCTGCCTCTCCCGCCACCGCCGCCACCTACATAAAGTTATTAACCCCTATCCCGCCGCTCCCGGAGCCCACAGCAACTAAATAAATGTATTAACCCCTAAACCCCTGGCCTCCCACATCACTACCACTTACTAAACCTATTAACCCCTAAACCGCTAGCCCCCCACATCGCCATAAAAAAAATTAAAGGGACATGACACCCACATTTTTTATTTCATGATTTAGAAAGAGAATGCAATTTTAAGCATCTTTCTAATTTACTTATATTATATAATTTGTTTTATTCTCTTGATATTCTTTGCTGAAAAGCATAGCTAGATATGCTCAGTAGCTGCTGATTGGTTGCTGCACATAGAAGCATTGTGTGATTGGCTCACCATGTGCAAGGATATCTAAAAAATGAAGCAAAATAAATAATGGAAGTAAATTGTAATGTTGTTTAAATTTCTATTCTCTATCTGAATCATGAAAGAAAGATTTTGGGTTTAGTGGCCCTTTAACCTATTAACCCCTAAACCTAACAACCCGCTAACTTTATATGAAATATTACCTCATCCCTATCTTATAATAAATTTAAACTTACCTTTAAAATTAAATTAAACTATATTAAACTATTAATTAACCTACCCTAACTATTATACTAAAATTACATTAAACTATATTAAACTAATAATTAATCTACCCTAACTATTAGACTAAATTACATTAGACTACAAATTAAATAACTATATTATGTATTTAAAAACCTAACCCTACTCAAATCATTTAAATCTACACTAAAAAAGTACTAAGTTACAAAAAACTAACAACTAAGTTACCAAAAATAACAAACACTAACGCCTTGATTACGAGTTTTGTCGGTAAAGACCTGCGGTGCTAACGAGCCTTTTTTTTCCAGCGCACCCTTAAGACAACGCTGGTATTACGAGTTTTCTGAATGGCTGCGTTAGCCTCAGAAAAGTGACCGTTGAGCCAAACACCTGCAAAAAAGCAGCGTTCAGCTCCTAACGCAGCCCCATTGTTTCCTATGGGGAAACACTTCCTAAGTCTGCACCTAACACCCTAACATGAACCCCGAGTCTAAACACCGCTAATCATACACTTATTAACCCCTAATCTGCCGCCCCCGCTATCGCTGACACCTGCATTATACTATTAACCCCTAATCTGCCGCTCCGGAAACCACCGCCACCTACATTATCCCTATGAACCCCTAATCTGCTGCCCCCAACATCGCTGACACCTATATTATATTTATTAACCCCTAATCTGTCCCAACCCAACATCGCTGCCACCTACCTACACTTATTAACCCCTAATCTGCCGACCGGACATCGCCACCACTTTAATAAATGTATTAACCCCTAAACCGCCGCACTCCCGCCTCGCAAACACTATAATAAATTTTATTAACCCCTAACCTGCCCTCCCTAACATCGACGCCACCTACATACAATTATTAACCCCTAATTTGCCGCCCTCAATGTCGCCGCTACTATAATAAAGTTATTAACCCCTAAACCTAAGTCTAACCCTAACCCTATATATAGGGTAATTTGAACAATCTAACTCACTCCAGATATAGCCTCCTTCACTAGTGTAGTCTTCTCACAAGTGACTACACCTAAAGTTTTTGAAAAAAAGAAATTATAGTGGGATAGGAAGGGGCGCTGAACCGCAATCTGGAAATGTATATAACTTAGGACCTTTGCATTAATTTATATTTAGTTGGTGTAGAGAATACCAATATTAAATCTTATATGAGGTGTGATGGTAAAATAAAATAAAATAATATAATAATCTTCTATCTTTTAGTTGGGGTAAAGAATACCAATAATAAGTTCAAGGTGTGATGATAAAATAAATTAGTATAATAATCTTCTATCTTTTCAGTGGTAATATAATGTGTGCTGCGTAGAAAGCTACTTAGTGAAAGTGTTAATGAAAGTGTTAATCTTTTAGTTAGGGTAGACAATACCAATAATATGAGGTTCAGGTATGATGATAAAATAAAATAGTATAATAATCTTCTATCTTTTCAGTGATAATATAATGTGTGCTGCGTGGAAAGCTGCTTAGTGAAAGTGTTAATGAAGTTAAAACATGCTCATTTCTCCTTGTTTATGTAAGGAAAAAAAAAAAAATTAAATCGTGAGAGTAAATAGGTGTGAAATTAGTGTTAGAGCAGTAAGTTTAAAGTGACTCTATGCCACCAGGTAGATCTTTTGTGTATATAGTATACGTGCAGTATGGATGATAGTTGTTGTAGTGAAAAGTAGGGGTGCAATAAAAAATAAATATAGTTAAATATATTGGTGATTAAATTAGTACTGGGAACTAGGGATCCTCACAAATTTTTGAATTTTAGGTAAAAAATATGGATCCTAATTAAAAATGAGAAAAACAGGGATAGTATGCAGATTAGTGTTATAATGTTAATTTCTTTCATGTAATTAGCAAGAGTCCATGAGCTAGTGACGTATGGGATATACATTCCTACCAGGAGGGGCAAAGTTTCCCAAACCTCAAAATGCCTACAAATACACCCCTCACCACACCGACAAATCAGTTTTACAAACTTTGCCTCCTATGGAGGTGGTGAAGTAAGTTTGTGCTAGATTCTACGTTGATATGCGCTCCGCAGCAGGTTGGAGCCCGGTTTTCCTCTCAGCGTGCAGTGAATGTCAGAGGGATGTGAGGAGAGTATTGCCTATTTGAATGCAATGATCTCCTTCTATGGGGTCTATTTCATAGGTTCTCTGTTATCGGTCGTAGAAATTCATCTCTTACCTCCCTTTTCAGATCGACGATATACTCTTATATATATACCATTACCTCTGCTGATTTTCGTTTCAGTACTGGTTTGGCTTTCTACAACATGTAGATGAGTGTCCTGGGGTAAGTAAATCTTATTTTCTGTGACACTCTAAGCTATGGTTGGGCACTTTTTTATAAAGTTCTAAATATATGTATTCAAACATTTATTTGCCTTGACTCAGGATGTTCAACATTCCTTATTTTCAGACAGTCAGTTTCATATTTGGGATAATGCATTTGAATCAATCATTTTTTTCTTACCTTAAAATTTGACTTTTCCCTGTGGGCTGTTAGGCTCGCGGGGGCGGAAAATGCTTCATTTTATTGCGTCATTCTTGGCGCAGACTTTTTTGGCGCAAAATTTTTTTCTGTTTCCGGCGTCATACGTGTCGCCGGAAGTTGCGTCATTTTTTACGTTCTTTTGCGTCAAAAGTCTCGGCGTTCCAGATGTGGCGTCATTTTTGGCGCCAAAAGCATTTAGGCGCCAAATAATGTGGGCGTCTTATTTGGCGCTAAAAAAATATGGGCGTCACTTTTGTCTCCACATTATTTAAGTCTCATTATTTATTGCTTCTGGTTTCTAGAAGCTTGTTCACTGGCATTTTTTCCCATTCCTGAAACTGTCATTTAAGGAATTTGATTAATTTTGCTTTATATGTTGTTTTTTCTATTACATATTGCAAGATGTCCCATGTTGCAACTGAGTCAGAAGATACTTCTGGAAAATCGCTGCCTGGTGCTGGAGCTACCAAAGCTAAGTGTATCTGCTGTAAACTTTTGGTAGCTGTTCCTCCAGCTGTTGTTTGTATTGAATGTCATGACAAACTTGTTAATGCAGATAATATTTCCTTTAGTAAAGTTCCATTACCTGTTGCTGTTCCGTCAACATCTAATACTCAGAGTGTTCCTGATAACATAAGAGATTTTGTTTCTAAATCCATTAAGAAGGCTATGTCTGTTATTCCTCCTTCTAGTAAACATAAAAAGTCTTTTAAAACTTCTCATTGTTCAGATGAATTTTTAAATGAACATCATCATTCTGATTCTGATAGTGGTTCTTCTGGTTCAGAGGATTCTGTCTCAGAGGTTGATGCTGATAAATCTTCATATTTATTTAAAATGGAATGTATTCATTCTTTACTTAAAGAAGTCCTAATTGCATTAGAAATTGAGGATTCTGGTGCTCTTGATACTAAATCTAAACGTTTAGATAAGGTTTTTAAATCTCCTGTAGTTATTCCAGAAGTTTTTCCTGTTCCTGGTGCTATTTCTGAAGTAATTTCCAGGGAATGGAATAATTTGGGTAATTCATTTACTCCTTCTAAACGTTTTAAGCAATTATACCCTGTGCCATCTGACAGATTAGAGTTTTGGGACAAAATCCCTAAGGTTGATGGGGCTGTCTCTACTCTTGCTAAGCGTACTACTATTCCTACGGCAGATGGTACTTCCTTTAAGGATCCTTTAGATAGGAAAATTGAATCCTTTCTAAGAAAATCTTATTTGTGTTCAGGTAATCTTCTTAGACCTGCTATATCATTGGCTGATGTTGCTGCAGCTTCAACTTTTTGGTTGGAAGCTTTAGCGCAACAAGTAACAGATCATAATTCTCATAGCATTATTATTCTTCTTCAACATGCTAATAATTTTATTTGTGATGCCATTTTTGATATCATTAGAGTTGATGTCAGGTATATGTCTTCTAAGTCTACTCTGCTTTCCCTTTCTTTCCAGGGTAATAAATTATTTGGTTCTCAGTTGGATTCTATTATCTCAACTGTTACTGGAGGGAAAGGAACTTTTTTACCACAGGATAAAAAATCTAAAGGTAAATTCAGGTCTAATAATCGTTTTCGTTCCTTTCGTCACAACAAGGAACAAAAGCCTGATCCTTCATCCTCAGGAGCGGTATCAGTTTGGAAACCATCTCCAGTCTGGAATAAATCCAAGCCTTTTAGAAAATCAAAGCCAGCTCCTAAGTCCACATGAAGGTGCGGCCCTCATTCCAGCTCAGCTGGTAGGGGGCAGATTACGTTTTTTCAAAGAAATTTGGATCAATTCCGTTCACAATCTTTGGATTCAGAACATTGTTTCAGAAGGGTACAGAATTGGTTTCAAGATAAGACCTCCTGCAAAGAGATTTTTTCTTTCCCGTGTCCCAGTAAATCCAGCGAAGGCTCAAGCATTTCTGAAATGTGTTTCAGATCTGGAGTAATTATGCGAGTTCCAGTTCTGGAACAGGGGCTGGGGTTTTATTCAAATCTCTTCATTGTACCAAAGATGGAGAATTCCTTCAGACCAGTTCTGGATTTAAAAATATTGAATCGTCATGTAAGGATACCAACATTCAAAATGGTAACTGTAAGGACTATCCTGCCTTTTGTTCAGCAAGGGCATTATATGTCTACAATAGATTTACAGGATGCATATCTGCATATTCCGATTCATCCAGATCACTATCAGTTTCTGAGATTCTCTTTCCTAGACAAGCATTACCAGTTTGTGGCTCTGCCGTTTGGCCTAGCAACAGCTCCAAGAATTTTTACAAAGGTTCTCGGTACCCTTCTGTCTGTAATCAGAGAACAGGGTATTGTGGTATTTCCTTATTTGGACGATATCTTGGTACTTGCTCAGTCTTCACATTTAGCAGAATCTCATACAAATCGACTTGTGTTGTTTCTTCAAGATCATGGTTGGAGGATCAATTTACTAAAAAGTTCATTGATTCCTCAGACAAGGGTAACCTTTTTGGGTTTCCAGATAGATTCAGTGTCCATGACTCTATCTTTGACAGACAAGAGACGTCTAAAATTGATATCAGCTTGTCGAAACCTTCAGTCACAATCATTCCCTTTGGTAGCCTTATGCATGGAAATTCTAGGTCTTATGACTGCTGCATCGGACGCGATCCCCTTTGCTCGTTTTCACATGCAACCTCTTCAGCTCTGTATGCTGAACCAATGGTGCAGGGATTACACAAAGATATCTCAATTAATATCTTTAAAACCGATTGTACGACACTCTCTGACGTGGTGGACAGATCACCATCGTTTAGTTCAGGGGGCTTCTTCTGTTCTTCCGACCTGGACTGTAATTTCAACAGATGCAAGTCTTACAGGTTGGGGAGCTGTGTGGGGGTCTCTGACGGCACAAGGGGTTTGGGAATCTCAGGAGGTGAGATTACCGATCAATATTTTGCAATTTTCAGAGCTCTTCAGTCTTGGCCTCTTCTGAAGAGAGAATCGTTCATTTGTTTTCAGACAGACAATGTCACTACTGTGGCATACATCAATCATCAAGGAGGGACTCACAGTCCTCTAGCTATGAAAGAAGTATCTCGAATTCTGGTTTGGGTGGAATCCAGCTCCTGTCTAGTTTCTGCGGTTCATATCCCAGGTATAGACAATTGGGAAGTGGATTATCTCAGTCGCCAAACGTTGCATCCGGGCGAATGGTCTCTTCACCCAGAGGTATTTCTTCAGATTGTTCAAATGTGGGGACTTCCAGAAATAGATCTGATGGCCTCTCATCTAAACAAGAAACTTCCCAGGTATCTGTCCAGATCCAGGGATCCTCAAGCGGAAGCAGTGGATGCATTGTCACTTCCTTGGAAGTATCATCCTGCCTATATCTTTCCGCCTCTAGTTCTTCTTCCAAGAGTGATCTCCAAGATTCTGAAGGAATGCTCGTTTGTTCTGCTGGTAGCTCCAGCATGGCCTCACAGGTTTTGGTATGCGGATCTTGTCCGGATGGCTTCTTGCCGACCGTGGACTCTTCCGTTAAGACCAGACCTTCTGTCGCAAGGTCCTTTTTTCCATCAGGATCTCAAATCCTTAAATTTAAAGGTATGGAGATTGAACACTTGATTCTTAGTCAAAGAGGTTTCTCTGACTCTGTGATTAATACTATGTTACAGGCTCGTAAATCTGTATCTAGGGAGATATATTATAGAGTCTGGAAGACTTATATTTCTTGGTGTCTTTCTCATCATTTTTCCTGGCATTCTTTTAGAATTCTGAGAATTTTACAGTTTCTTCAGGATGGTTTGGATAAAGGTTTGTCTGCAAGTTCCTTGAAAGGACAAATCTCTGCTCTTTCTGTTCTTTTTCACAGAAAGATTGCTAATCTTCCTGATATTCATTGTTTTGTACAAGCTTTGGTTCGTATAAAACCTGTTATTAAGTCAATTTCTCCTCCTTGGAGTTTGAATTTGGTTCTGGGGGCTCTTCAAGCTCCTCCGTTTGAACCTATGCATTCATTGGACATTAAATTACTTTCTTGGAAAGTTTTGTTCCTTTTGGCCATCTCTTCTGCCAGAAGAGTTTCTGAATTATCTGCTCTTTCTTGTGAGTCTCCTTTTCTGATTTTTCACCAGGATAAGGCGGTGTTGCGAACTTCTTTTAAATTTTTACCTAAGGTTGTGAATTCCAACAACATTAGTAGAGAAATTGTGGTTCCTTCATTATGTCCTAATCCTAAGAATTCTAAGGAGAAATCATTGAATTCTTTGGATGTAGTTAGAGCTTTGAAATATTATGTTGAAGCTACTAAGAATTTCCGAAAGACTTCTAGTCTATTTGTTATATTTTCCGGTTCTAGGAAAGGTCAGAAGGCCTCTGCCATTTCTTTGGCATCTTGGTTGAAATCTTTGATTGATCATGCTTATGTCGAGTCGGGTAAAACTCTGCCTCAAAGGATTACAGCTCATTCTACTAGGTCAGTTTCTACTTCCTGGGCGTTTAGGAATGAAGCTTCGGTTGATCAGATTTGCAAAGCAGCAACTTGGTCTTCTTTGCATACTTTTACTAAATTCTACCATTTTGATGTGTTTTCTTCTTCTGAAGCTGTTTTTGGTAGAAAAGTACTTCAGGCAGCTGTTTCAGTTTGAATCTTCTGTTTATAGTTTAAGTTTTTTTCATTATAAACTTTTAACTTTATTTTGGGTGTGGATTATTTTCAGCGGAATTGGCTGTCTTTATTTTATCCCTCCCTCTCTAGTGACTCTTGCGTGGAAAGATCCACATCTTGGGTAGTCATTATCCCATACGTCACTAGCTCATGGACTCTTGCTAATTACATGAAAGAAAACATTGGTTGTAATTTTATGCGCTTATGTACTGAATAAAACCAATTTTCTTAATGAGCTTAATGTGCTGAGTGGTTACTGATCTTATTTTAATTATTATCTATGTTCACCACTATGATGGTATAAAAATTGTGTAGAGATTAGAACACCTTTAAACGTTAAGATTCTTAAAACCTCTAAAACCCTCTAGAATTAGATAAATATTAAAAAAATCAAATAAAAGACATAAAGGGATAATAATAAAATAATAATAAAAAAATGTAGTAAATAAATAATTTCAAATGATGAAAATTTGTGTATACCAAAAGTCCATAAATATAATCACAGTCAAATGAAAGGGGTTTTATATGAATGGTGTTTTATAGTCCCCGGTCACACTTAAACTTTGAATAAATAGTCTTTAAAAGTTCTGTTAAGATAAAAACAGTACCTTGAACATTAAGGCAGAAAATTTTCCTGTATTTGGTAGATTGTAGGTGATCCTGGGTTAGTGAGAGATAATGTTCAAATAAACCAAAGAAAAGGAAGCAATTCTATTTTGATTGCAGTGCCGCTGAAGTGCTGCCTGTTCTCAGCCAGCGATCCCACTGGTCTCGGCTCAGATGCAGTTACATGAAATGAAAGAAAAGACAGGCGCACAGGGCACAATTCAAGTGCAGAGTTTTTATTATGTAAATAAGACACACAGTTAGAAACACTTACTAGATTAAAATCAAAATATGCATTGAGAGCATATGCTCCTGGGATTATCGCAGCACCTGTAGTACCAGGGGGATAGATGTTCTTCTCCCCTCCGTTCACAATAAGAGCAGTTGGGTGGCGGTGTTCCGGATCCTGTCACCCAAGTCTTAGTGCCTGACGCATTTCCCCCGACTCCGGTCGGGCTTTTTCTAGCCTTTGAAAAAGCCCGACCGGAGTCGGGGGAAATGCGTCAGGCATCCAAACTAAACAAAAGACTTTATGGGAAAGCAGTTATAAGGTACTGTTGGTCACCAGCGTTACTAAGACTTGGGTGACAGGATCCGGAACACCGCCACCCAACTGCTCTTATTGTGAACGGAGGGGAGAAGAACATCTATCCCCCTGGTACTACAGGTGCTGCGATAATCCCAGGAGCATATGCTCTCAATGCATATTTTGATTTTAATCTAGTAAGTGTTTCTAACTGTGTGTCTTATTTACATAATAAAAACTCTGCACTTGAATTGTGCCCTGTGCGCCTGTCTTTTCTTTCATTTCATGTAACATGAAAGAAAACATAATTTATGTAAGAACTTACCTGATAAATTCATTTCTTTCATATTAGCAAGAGTCCATGAGGCCCACCCTTTTTGTGGTGGTTATGATTTTTTTTGTATAAAGCACAATTATTCCAATTCCTTATTTTTTATGCTTTCGCACTTTTTTCTTATCACCCCACTTCTTGGCTATTCGTTAAACTGATTTGTGGGTGTGGTGAGGGGTGTATTTATAGGCATTTTGAGGTTTGGGAAACTTTGCCCCTCCTGGTAGGAATGTATATCCCATACGTCACTAGCTCATGGACTCTTGCTAATATGAAAGAAATGAATTTATCAGGTAAGTTCTTACATAAATTATGTTTTATTAAGTAAGTTCATACTAAGAAATAAAAATTCCTTACAGACATTAATAGCAATAAAATATTAAACAGTAATGTTCTAAAAAATTAGATTCTAAAAACTTAATAACACCGGTGTTATAAATGCATTAAAAACTACAGTTCTAATTTAAAACTACAATTCTGATAGAAAAGACTCCAATAGCTGCTAATATGTTAGATGATGGGCATATAATAAAGTAAAAATTAGTAGAGGCATAAGTTGATACAGTAACAATAAACCACTATAAATTGATAAGAGGAGTAAGTTTTCAAACACTAGTATGAATTAATATTGAAAACAATTATAAGCCTTTTCTGTGTTGGTAGTATGTAACAGGTGTTTCAAAGTGGTGTGTGTCTTATTAGACACAGTGTTGCAAGCTTTAATTAGAGGGATTTTCCTAGCATAGGTTGATACAGTAGCAATAAACCATTGCAGATTGATAAGTATAGTTAGCTTTCATACACCAGTATGAACCAATGGTCTACGCAGCACACATTATATTACCACTGAAAAGATAGAAGATTATTATACTAATTTATTTTATCATCACACCTTGAACTTATTATTGGTATTCTTTACCCCAACTAAAAGATAGAAGATTATTATATTATTCTAACCCTAACCCTAACACCCCCCTAAATTAAATATAATTTAAATAAAACGAAATAAAATTACTATCATTAAATAAATTAATCCTATTTAATTTAAAACTAAATACTTACCTATAAAATAAACCCTAATATAGCTACAATATAACTAATAGTTACATTGTAGCTATTTTAGGATTAATATTTATTTTACTGGCAACTTTGTATTTATTTTAACTAGGTACAATAGCTATTAAATAGTTAATAACTATTTAATAGCTACCTAGTTAAAATAATTACAAAATTACCTGTAAAATAAATAAAATAAATCCTAACCTAAGTTACAAATACACCTAACACTACACTATCAATAAATTAATTAAATAAATTAACTACAATGATCTAAACTAAAATACAATTAAATAAACTAAAGTATAATACAAAAAAACCACTACATTACAAAAAATAAAAAAATATTACAAGAATCTTAATCTAATTACACCTAATCTAACCCCCCTAATAAAATAAAAAAAGTCCCCCCACAATAATAAAATTCCCTACCCTAAACTAAATTACAAAGTAATCAGCTCTTTTACCAACCCTTAAAAGGGCTTTTTGCGGGGCATTGCCCCAAAGTAATCAGCTCTTTTACCTGTAAAAAAAAATACAACCCCCCACAACATTACAACACACCACCCACACACCCCTACTCTAAAACCCACCCGATCCCCCCTTAAAAAAACCTAACACTACCCCCCTGAAGATCACCCTACCTTGAGCCGTCTTCAGCCAGCCGGCCACCGATGGGACAGAAGAGGACATCCGGACCGGCAGAAGTCTTCATCCTATCCGGGCAGAAGAGGACATCCAGACCGGCAGACATCTTCTTCCAGGCGGCATCTTCTATCTTCATCCTTCCCAGAGCTGAGCGGAGCGGAGCCATCTTCTATCCAGCCGACGCAGAGCCATCCTCTTCTTCCAATGTCCTAAGGCCGAATGAAGGTTCCTTTAAATGACGTCATCCAAGATGGCGTCCCTCGAATTCCGATTGGCTGATAGGATTTTATCAGCCAATCGGAATTAAGGTAGGAAAAATCCGATTGGTTGATTGAATCAGCCAATCGGATTGAAGTTCAATCCGATTGGTTGATTGGATGAGCCAATAGAATGCGAGGTGACATTTCAGATACGGAGGGTGAGGATTCTGAAAACACATGAGTCTGATAGTGAACCATATACACCTTCAGCAGATAGTCATATGAGAATAACCAGGGGAAAAAGTAAAGATTTTTTAGGTCAAAGTGCCTCTTCAAATTTAGACACACCCGAAGAGGCAGGGGGCAAACCAAAAAGAAACAACAAAAGCCAGCCACACAACAAGACAAACAAAAAAAGCTGGAAACCGTACCAGAGACCCCCAAGTCCATTTTCTCAGATGAAAATGAATCATTAAGAATTATAAACCTCTCCCAAAAACTTCTGACAGATGATCATATTCAAGTACTCTCAAAAGGCATGACATTTTGTCCCACCCCTAAGTTGGACAACTTTGAGATAATCAAAGATGTACAATTATACATTCGAAAAATTGCTCTAAAAAGATTCTTTACCAATAGACCATCAAGTACAAGCCAATCAGAATTAAATATGCTCTCAGAGGATGAGAGAAACACTCTTGTCAATCTTGAAGACTTACTTCATGAAAGTGAATTTACACCAAGTATTCCCCCTGCAGGGACGTATGGAGATGGGCAGAAATGGCGAGATAAAATAAAAAACAAGTCAAAATGTATGCCTAAAATCAATCAGTGTTCTCAACTACAAGTCTTTAATGACATTGTATGTGAAAAAATACTTCAAATTCCAGAGAAAAAAACCAAGTCGGAATCTGAAAATAACAGAACAAAAAGCCTTAAAAGATATGCAATCTTGGCAGAATATTATCATTAGAAACTCAGACAAGGGGGGTAATATTGTATTGTGGCCACTTAATATGTATTATCTAGAAATTTCTGGATAGAGGGGGCCAGAAATGATAATATCATCAACAATAAGGAATATCAATTCCTTAAAGTATCTAATCCTATTGTAGCCACCTTCTATTTAATACCAAAGATCCATAAAAATCTAACTCATCCCCCCGGTCGACCGATTGTATCTGGAATTAATAGCTTCACTGAAAAAAGAAAAGGAAATATATAGATTACAGACTTAGGAACTATCTTACCCAAATCTCATCGTATGTCCAGGACACTACTGATGTTCTAAACCAATTGGATAATATTCACATTTCTAAGCAAACATGGCTTGTCACAGCTGATGTTGAATCGCTGTACACTTGGAAGAAGACGCCATTCATGATGAGTGTATCCTACAGTTATTTAAATTTGTTCTCAAACACAATTATTTCACTTTTAACAACTGTTTCTATCTGCAAACAAGAGGTACCGCTATGGGTACAGCATGTGCTCCCACCTATGCCAATTTATTTCTAGGCTGGTGGGAGCACAAACATGTTTTTTCTGATACTAACTCAAATTTTCTGGAAAAAAAATCCCCTCTGGATGCGTTACATAGATGACGTACTGTTCCTATGGGATGGCACAAAAGAAGAATTAGACCATTTTCTTCTTGCTCTCAATTTAAACCAGCTTAATATTAAATTAATTTATGAGGCCAGTCAGACTATATTAAATTTCCTTGATTTGGAAATAACTAAAACTAAAGAAGTTATGTTATCTATGGATGTACATAGAAAACCAACAGCTACTAACAGTGTCCTCCATAGTTCAAGCGCACATGCCCTAAATACAATTCAAGCCCTTCCTGTTGGTGAATTTTTAAGAATGAGAAGAAACTGCTCCTCAGACATGAATTACAGCAAGAGAGCCAAATAATTATCTGAAAGACTATCACTGAGAGGGTACAGTAAAAGGGCAATTAAAAGGGCGGAGTTTAGGGCAAGAACAACTAACAGAAAGGAGTTACTCCTTAAAAAAACGAAATTGAAACAAGATCAGATAAGATTTATATCTACATATAACCCAGAAAGCGCACATATAAAAAGGGTACTGCAAGACAATTGGCACATTCTAATGTCGGATCCCAGTTTAAAATCAATTCTGGGTGACAAAATCCAAACAGGGTACAGAAGAACCCGAAATTTAAAAGACCTCATAAGTCCAAGCCATCTAGAGGGTGCAAAAACAAAGAGTGCATTTACAAATGGCTGCTTTAAATGTGAAATCTGTACTTCATGCAGTTTTATGATAAAAACACACACAATACATGATCGTTTTAATAAACTGCACACAATAAATGCACACATTAACTGCCAAATGGAAGTGGTAATTTATGCATTACGATGCAAATGTGATCTTTTCTATATTGGCGTGACAACCAGAAAAATACGGTTGCAAGAGCACCTCAGAAACAATAAAAATGCGGGTAAAGACCTGCAAGCAGGGAAACAATTCACTTCAGTGGCTAGATATTTTTTTAACAAACATAATTCTAAATAAAGTGACTTAAAATATTTTGGAATACAAAAAGTCAAATTTGGTATTAGAGGAGGGGATGTGGAGCAAACTCTATTAAAAGCTGGAAGTAAATGGATTTTCCTTTTAAATACAGTTCATCCATTTGGTCTTAATGAGTTTAACAATTTCTTTTTATAACGAATCTTGGGGTAGTAACTCCATTTCAAACTCAGTTCATATTTCAGAAACTATATTCAGTTTAAACTGTAACTTCAGATAACAGTTGCTCATATTGTAATTTTGCAATTTTTAAACCAATAACAACTTTCTTTGATACATAATAAGGGATCTAGCTACCCAATATTATTATAGGTTTTCATTAGACATGATAAGATTCACTAAATTAATTAGGTAATTTATTACTTAGCAATGGTATTTATTTTACTTGTCAACACTGTAACGGTACCAACAGGATACCAAGGGTTAACACCAGATGAACAATGTCCTGCATAGGGAATCAGCAATTCACAACCCAGCCAGTTTTCAGGTTTAAAACAGAATGACATTTATTAAAAGGCTATGCCTAGTATTTATGCAGGTCTGACACCCCAGATGGGGGGTTGAAAGAATGTTGTACATTAGATGGAGGAACCACACCCTTGGACAGACCACAATAGAATCACATTACTTTACTAGGTATATAACAACTTAAACACAAAACACATTTGGCTTTCCTTATCACCTAGGCGTCTGCTCTCTGAGGGTGATTAAACAATGGACTGTTTATCACTAACTTTAATAACAGTACACAATAGCTGAGGCTAGTAACCTTGTCATTCAAGAATAGTTTCTTAAAGCTGAACACAGTTAACTCCTTCAGTACTGACAGAAGGGTCTGTCACATCTACATAGCACACAATACAGCCTATAGACAACCTTTCTTACATTATAGTCCAGAAGTGGCTAGGTTTGCCACAATGCTCCCCCAGAACCAAGCCGGCATACACAGTCTGATCCCAACGGATCGGCTTGAGGATGTCCGGGGAAGTACTCACAGATCACTTTTCAAGTTCAGTTTGTCTGGGCAACCCGTCGGCGTTACCGTTTTGTTTCCCTGGGCGGTAATGGATGGTAAAGTCGAAGGGCTGCAGCCTGGCATTGTCCCCGGCCACACGGTTCAGCCACACCAACGGGTTGTGATCTGTGAGTAAGGAAAAAGGTTGTCCATACAGGTACGGCTGCAACTTTTTGAGGGCCCTGATTAAAATATAAAAGGTAACAGCAACTTGTAAGTAAACCAAACTAGGTTGTAGCTCCTCAAATAGGGCTTCAGCTACCGTCTCTGCATGGATGTTGGAGAGAGCAATGGCCTCGGGGTACCTAGTGGCGTAGTCCAACACGGTTAAAATGTACCTCTTCCCGAAGGGACTGGGCTTGGGTAGTCACAGGGTTAACATCAGCGGGACCCATGGGAGCATAGGCAGAAACATGGGGGGCCAAGTCATTTCCAAGGAGAACATCAGCAGGTAAGTCCTTCTTGACCCCCACATTCACAGGTCTAGCGCCCACTCCCCAATCCAA